>NC_057795.1:583958773-583968177 GCF_018294505.1 Triticum aestivum
TTTTTTGCGGAAACTCCTCAGGAAATATTTTCCATACAATAAGGCCCTTACAGAGAAACTAACAAATTTGCTGCTTCGTGATGATTCATAACCTTGCACTATAATTAATTTTGTATTATAATTATAAAATACTAAAATACTAGCGTTGTGGTGGTTAGAAAGGGCGACCTACCAGTCAAGTGTATGCTGGGGTAGCCAATAGACCACTTCACTTTTTTTTTGCGGTTGTCCACTTCACATTTGCTGCTTCATGATGATTCATAACCTTTATGAACTAGGCGGAACAACATAAATAAAAGGATTATTTTGTGAAGTATAAATAAAAGGAATTTAATGAACCAGCAAAAATAGTACCAACTATGTGACTCGAACATCCGACCAAAGCTTATAGACTAGGCACGGATGCCACTCCAATCAATGAGTTCTCATGTATCGAGAGTACAGTAATCTTTATGACCGCCTAACAAACATAATTTCAAAAGAATGCAAAAATCTTCATATCATTTAAAAAAATCACATGTTATTTTAAAACATACTCATTCAATTGAAAATATTTATGAATGATAAACATGTTTATATGATTCAAATATTATTCATATGAGGATCCGCAATCTAAGGGCGCACTAGGCTTTTATTTTCTTTTTAGAAAACATACAGTTTTTACATAAAGCATGAACACATTTATAGACTACATGAATATTTTATTCAAAATGTGGAAATTTTAAAATTATATGAGAATTTATTTACATATATGAGCGTTTGTAAAACTAATTTAATATTTGATTAAAATGCAAAGTTTTTTCAAATTATAAGATATAATCTGTGAGAACCCGGAATTAACTTCCAGACCCTCCTGTGTATATTTGTCAACCCCAGGATCATTGTTGACAACACAGCGAAATGATATCATCGCACAATGCGTAAAAGGTATTACAAGTTTAAATATATCTTGCCACAAGGCATACATAGAGAAATGTCTCATGACATTTATTACAATCAGAAAGCAGCGGAAAGTACAATGCGTAGCGACTCCATCTCAGCCACAGGCAGTCAATGTAGTCCACGTGACCTCACTCCTACGGATCGCCATAGCTGTCATAGTCATCACCTTCGTCTTCATGGAACTCTATTGTTCAACAAAAGTATTGCCATGAGTACATTACGTACTCAACATGCCTCCCACAGGGAAGGACCTAATAGCTACATGTGGCTTCAAAGGAAGGCTGTATGGCTCATTTGCATAAAGCTAATTTTGTTTGACAAATAAGGTAGTTGAATAATAGCGGTTTTAGATGAAAACATGTTTTATCTCCAGAATAATATCTTTCTTCAAGTGAGGATCCTCGATCAACTCACGTCCTTCATAGGTTTCAAGAATAGGGGCAAAGAGGGAATAAGCAAGACAGGTCCCATACGTCAAGAAATATTCATGTGTTGCCCATGACTGTGGACACAGCTATTCAAATAGTTTTACACTCTGCAGAGGTTGTACACTTTACCCACACGACACAATCCCGACTTGTTGCCACCAGTGGCCGCTGGCGTAGTACACCATTTGGTATACTGGCAGGGAGATTGTGACGAGGTCTTTCATTAGACCAAACTTACTGTGCCAAGCCCACTAGGTTTCAACACGGACGTAACCGCAGTTCACAGTCCGGGCCCCCCTTTTGTGCCGAGGATACTCCTCGCAAGGTAGCTATCCCATCTGTGGTACGGCGATGACGACAATAAGAGTGAACTAACTAATTAACCAAGCCAGTGCCCATATAGCATGTGGTTGTACTGTTATCACAATCTTCAAATCCAAGACTTATTAGGCCTCATGCGGCACGGACGACGGATTGCCCCCTTCAGCTCGTGAAGGGCAGCCAATCACTCCTTCAATCCTTGATTCAGCTGTCGCCGCACCAGTATTCAGATGGTAAGTTTGACCCAGAGTAGAAGAGGATAGAGAAGGTCAACAAGGGCCAGCTGGCCTAGCTCAGCGTTAAGTCTCAACTGTTAATGACTCAGAGGTCATTCAACAAAGCACCTATAGGATAAGCATGGCTAAGCATTTCTACTCTACCGGAATACTATAATTCTACTCAGGTGTCAAATGAATAGGCGACAAGCAGATCAAGGTAATGTGTCAATCGACACGCTAGCTACGAGAATTAAAAATAGCATGCATATAGTAACCATAAAACACAGTGCAATTTTGTAAACATAGGATAAAAATGATCAAAGAAGGAGGCATGCCTTCGTTGTTGACTCCTTCGATAACCTGGTTCTGTCGATGTCCAACCTCGTCACTCCCTACTCATTGTAATGATAGAAAAAGCAAACAATAAATACCAAAGCAATAGCAAATCCAAATAACATTCAAAACAATTTAAGAGTGGATAGATAGCAAGATATCGATCAACATGGAGATTCCAAAAGGAGATAGCACGATTGGAAGGTAAGTAGAGAGGATTCGACGGATAGGCGGGGTTTAGGTTGAAGATGACTAAGGAAGGCCCGGTGACCAAGACTAACGTTCTAATTCGAACTATGCGATTAAACATAGTAGTGCCCACTACACACCTCAACTAACTATATAAAAATCTATAAACACGCATGAAATGGAACCATC
Source organism: Triticum aestivum (assembly GCF_018294505.1). Classification (NCBI taxonomy): domain Eukaryota; kingdom Viridiplantae; phylum Streptophyta; class Magnoliopsida; order Poales; family Poaceae; genus Triticum; species Triticum aestivum. Next base: position 583,961,394 of record NC_057795.1, read on the forward strand.
TTATGCATCTTAACTACACAAGCACAACATGGCTGATTAAACGTAACAATTAACAACAAACAAATATTTAGAAGTATCTAAATATTTATAATGGTTAACAACAAGGAAAGTCTAAACATCAACCATAGCAGCTATTAGGAAGCATCTAACTAACAAAAGACAACTAATGTTATGGTAGAAACTAATTAAACAACTTAATATAATAACACACATCTCACACAAGGCATGTGAGTATAGGAACATACAGATGTCTTAAATAATAACACAAGCATCACACATAAAAGTTATCAAGAGAAGATACTAAATTAGGACATGCTCTTAATAATAAAGAACAACTAATACCAATGACCACTAGCAATACTATTATCACCACATGCTTACAATAACAAGGCATGATACACACACTGAGTGTGTGATCAAAGCACAACTCTACTGACATGACATATGACTCGTCCTAAGTTTAAGAGTCATAGCAAGTATTAAAACACTCATAAGACTAAGATGTAATGAAGTTAAACATCTATAAGAAAGAACTAACTAAGCAACCATAACACACGCAACACCATAAGACATGAAAGATTACTTGCATGAAATATGTCTAGGCATATCATAATGCAATAGAAAGGTAAACAAAACATATCAAACGCTAGGCATACAACAATGCAATAACCAGATAAACTCATATGATGTGTAAACATGGATGGTCATCACACGAGATACCACACTGCCATACCAATACAATAGAATGAAACACCCAACTTAGTTTATATCGACTACATAAATAGAAAGCATGGAAATAGGACACAACTCTATGAGACTAGTTGACACGCATGAACATGGAAGCATGAAAGTAGCACACAACAATTGTTGTTTATAACATGCAAACACATGGACACATCATACTAAGCATGTAGGCAATTTAAACCACTAAATCATGCCATCAACAATATCAAGTAATATTCTATACTAGAATGAGTAACAAGATGGCAAGCATTCGTATGTTGTAGAACCTACACTTGCAACTGCCTAGTGGACAACTAGGCATGATCTAATACATGAATACACACACACACATATACTCTATGCCCTCTAGTTATACAATCACAATATCATGGCATGATATTGAAGCAAGAAGGAATCCTACTGAGTTATAATATATGAGATCATAAACTACTAACATCTACCTCTACCAAGCAAATATTAATCATAAGATTGGCCATACAATACAAAGTAGTAATCATATAACACATGGTAGGCTTCAAAAATATGCATTATACTTTGAGTAAGTACTAACATGGCATCTCAATCAACTAAGTATGAACAACTATCATTCTAGGTAATTAAACACCTAGGATAATTAACAACCAATGGTAAAGTAAAACATAGATTTGACAATATCAACATAACACCAATTTAAGAAATGCAACCTTTAAACTATATTGGATGCCAAACATCTATAAAATAAGAGGAACACTATGCAATAATGTGTCACTCTCATATCATACAAAATAATAATTCCACGCCAAGCAATTCACCACAAGCATGGCAATGTTCTAAGTTAATATACCAATTTATGACTACTAGTATAAACGACTAGATACCACACACAAATAAAATAAACATCATATCCTACAACATGGCATGACATCACAACTATACAACACACATGCAAAAATATTTAAACATCTATCTTAGACAAGGCATGATTTAAAACCAACATGTGACATGGATGAAAATGAATATGTAAACCATTCTATGATAACGCCATGCTAAACAAAATTAAATAGTCGAGACATTAAGTATTTCACAATTAAAGAAATCAGGCAAAGACAATAATTCTACAATGGTCTACGCATGGAGATATCACCAAAAATGTGTACCCATTCTCAATATAGAACAATAAACAACACCAAATACTACTAAATAATAAATAAAATACTTCACTAATAATGATCTAAATCTAATTAAAATAATAACACCCGACAAGCATGTACGAACAATGATAATCAAATACACCAATCAACTTCTACGTGTGGTAAACATTCACAAAAACTTGTACACTTGCATAACACATGACTACAAAATTATATGATGTTTAGTAACTCAAAATCAATCTATATTAAAAACACAAAATACTACACATGACTATAATTCATAAATATAAATATTAGTATGCATGTATAAAAGGGAAATACATACTACCACAAATTATCGAGCCGAAACGATGTACAACTATTTTATCAATTTAAACAAGAGTAAACTAAATCTAGTAAACCACATGACACACACAAATTATGAGATAGGTAGCTCACACTCCTACCCGTATCGAGAACACAAGAAAATAACATATTAATAAATAGTCCGAGCAACAACCAAAAATCTATAATAAAACTCGATTAACCAAACAAGTAATCTAACTCCACTATGGGATTGCTACAACCATATAAAACATTTCCCCTATTGTGGTCAAGATCAAACGATGAACAAAAGCGATGGACATATGACCATGACCTACGGTTTATGCGACGGATAGCATCAACGCGACCAACGCTAAAAATAGGAGGAACCATGATGTCTAGGAGATGACTTAAGTGATATTTTAAAGGTGCACAAAAGGAATTGGATAGAAGCTCACCGAGCGCGACGAATCAATCCGACGAACTCGATGAACAAGTGTAGACGAACATGCTGAATTCTTCGCGTGTGGTCGACGGATCACGTTCTTTCTTCTCTGAATGGATTCATGGTGTGGAGATGAACCTTAGGGCGCAAGGGAGCTGATGGAGATAGTCTACATCACTGGGAACGAGCACCGGCGTCTATGGAGCTTCAAAGTTCAGGGAGAGTTCTTAGAGAGAGGAGGAAGGAAGAGGGCAGGAGTGCTACGTGAATGGAAGAGAAGATGGAGGCGCTGAATATGATGGCTTCACTTTTGGTAACTGATGGGATTGATGGGAATTAAGAGGAGAGGAGGGATCGTGGCTGTTGAGGTTTCCTCTTCTGTGACTTGTGAACGTACAGGAAGGAGAGGAGGTTCGCTAGGTTGGGAGAGACGGGCCAGATTGGCCAGGACCATGAGGAAGGAAAAGGAAGAGAGAGAAAAAAACATAGATGGGCTAGGCCCTTGCTACTTAGACAGGAAAAAACAACAGTGGCTCAACTCAGGGAAGAGAAGAGAGATGTACATATACATGTATTGGTGGATTTGTCTAATAAATAATGTACGTGTGAAAGAAGTATGAGTAAGATATGTGAACAATTCAAATGGTAGAACATATCTAATGGTCCGATGGAATTTGGCCCGAGATTGAGAAAAGGAGAAGAAATTGATTTCCGTTTTAGGAAATCTAGAGAAGGAAAAGAAGCTCAAGCAATCAAACGAATTTCAGTAACCCAAAGAAAATTCAAGGCGCATATTTAAATATGCCAAAGAAGAGAAAATAAAGCCCGACTAAAAGAAAAGAACTAAACTCAAATTTTAATTTAGGTTCACGTTAGTTCAAATTAAATCCTTCAAATTATAAAAGTCCAATTTAAGCTTTGCTAACAAATAAAACAAATGAAATTTTCTCGCCCTGATTTTTGGAAAACTTTTTCTTAAACATTCCGAGAATCGGGATGTTACATAATCTTAATTCATAATTTTATTATGTATATTTTTGTTAAATTATTGCATTGGTATTTTATGAAATTATATGAAATCTTTAATGTAATTTGTTTTAAATATATGTATATTGTTTGTAACACACGATTACAATTTATGTACTTTTTATAAAATTTTGAAATAAAAAAAATAGACACGTCGAAAACTGAGCCACACTATGGTCTAGTTTAGCGAGAGGGGCTTGTTATGTTATAAACCTATATTTATCATTTTTACCATTCGATGTCATCAGTTGGAGTGGTATGTGCGTCAGCTATACAGCCCCTGGTTGCTTGTTCAAATCAACAGGGCTATATTGCTGGAATAAAATTTTAAATTTATGTTGTTCAGCTTTATATATATAGTGTATGAATCCTTTTATGACGCTAAATTGAGTCGGCCTACTGGCTAGCCACACTCACCTGCGCGCGTCAGGTTGCTGTTTTGAACCCCATACCCGTTTTTAATTATTAATATACTTTTTACTAGAGGGTTCTCCGAAAAAACCTGGGCCACACACCCTGTCTGTTACAGCGAGTCCCATGCCATGACGGCGCGACTCGTCAGCGTCGCGGACGCATACAAATGCGATTTGAACTGTATATGCACGTCTATGCCAAGTTACGGAACCACTTTAATGTATTTTGCAAGTTCAGGCACTAAAATGCACATTCATGACAAGTTCAAGCACCAGTGATGTATTTACCACTTTTTCTTTTTAATTTTCGGTTTTGCTAAGTCTCACTCGACTGAGACTTTGTTATGTCTCAGTTGATACTATATTTGTTTGATCTTGCATGAACTTGGCAAAAAAAAAACAATCCTTCTCAGTTTTTTTTCTTTTTCCTCTTGCATGGACATTGGTAAAAAAACAGTTTTTTTCAGTTTTTTTTTCTCTTTTTCTTCTTACATACTATATCACTTGACTGAATCAAAGATAGACCGTTTTTGCCTGGTTTGTGTCCCCTACGCCTACAACTAGGGTTTGTGTCCCCTACGCCTACAACTAGGGGGGGCATGAATGCCGATCTTGGAGATTTTCTCGAGCAACTCGGTCTGAATGATGAAGCCTTGGACGATCTAGTAATTGATGAGGATGATCTAGAGATCAATGAAAGTGTGAGACGGCTAGCCCTAGCCAGGGTTCATATGGACAAAACCATTAGTCATTTAGTCAAGCTGCTTTCTACTGCGACATGCGAGCTGCCTGGAATCAAGTGCAGCATGTTCGGTTTTGTCCTGTTAACCGCAAGTTGTTAGTTGTCCAGGCATCTTGCTTGGGCGATTCAGAGCGGATGGTGGAGCAGGGCCCGTAGCTCTTCGGGAATTGGGTAGTATTGATGGTTCCATATGATGATTTCATGAAAGTAAGATGAAGTTCCTATGGTGTTCATGCGTCATGCCGATCTGGCTCCAAATCCACAAGTTGCCAGATGGATTCCGTAAGAAGGGAGTAGTGGAACAACTGCTTAAGAACGCGGGAGAGATCATAGAGATGAGGCTCTACGGGAATAGCCGTGGTGACTATGTTGGGATCAGGGTTCCCCATGACATTTCCATTCCACTACTAGGAAAAATCTTATACATAGAAACTTACCAGTAGCGCGGGTCACAAAGAAGCGCTACTACTACTTACCACTAGCGGCCGACAAATAAATGCGCTGCAGCTAAGCTTATAGCAGTAGCGCGTCAGACGAAAGAAGCGCTACAACTACAATTCCGACGAGTGCGGCTAATCTGCACCCGGGCTCATCTGCACCCACGCTTAGAAAAAATTCAAAAAAATACTAGAAAAATTTAAAAAATTCCAATTTTTTTTGTGGTGCTAGATAATTTGATGCGTGAGGTGCGCCCCAAAATTCATCTCATTTGACCATCTGAGCAGCTCTCGGCAAAGAAGACAAAATCAGGGTCGGTAAAAATGTTCACTGTTCACGCACTGTTTTGACCCGATTTGTGTTTTTTGCCGAGAGCTGCTCAGATGTCCAAATTAGATGAATTTTGGGGCGCACCTCACGCGTCAAATTATCTACTGCCACAAAAAAAATTGGAATTTTTTGAATTTTTCTAGTATTTTTTTCGAATTTTTTGCTGAGAGGGAGCAGATGAGCCCGGGCACCGTTTTGAGTTTTCGAATTCCGACACTGTTCTCTGCAGGCTAGGAATAGTAGTAGCGAGCTTATGCAAAGCGCGATACTGCTAACATGATTGTAGCAGCGTGTTTTACGCGGAAAGCGCTACTGCTAATAAAAATAAAATAAAATAAAAAACATATACAAAAGTAAATAAAAATGAAAGAAATAGAAAAAAGGGAAAGGAAAAAAAGAAAATGTGAAGGACAATAAAAGAAAAATAAAAATAAAGGAGAAAGGCGTAGTAGCAACGTGTTGTTAGGACAAGCGATATAGCTAACATAGCAGTAGCGCGTTCTCTTAGCCAGCGCTATAGCTAATGTAGCAGCAACGCTTTCCCGGGCCCACGCTACTGCTGTTTTTGTCTTAACCGTGTGGTTCTTCTTCTCCCCCAGCTACTTCCCCCAAATCCCCCCTCGATCTGCTGTTGCCGCCGTCGTCGCCCTACATCGCCGTCGGCCACCGCGCGCTCGCCCGGCACCATCTGCACACCCTCTGCTGCCCTCCGTGGCCGCCGTTGTCGTCGCCCTACATCGCCGCCCTCCGCCTCACGCCCGAGCCCCGATCCCGACCTCGACGCTGCGTGGCCCTCCCTCGGCCGCTCCCTAACTCCGCCGTGCCCGAGGTGAGCACGCCTACACCTCCTCCTCCTCCTCCCCTACCTCGGCCTAGCTAGGGTTCCTAGGGTTCATCTAATTAGTTAGGGTCCATCAAATTAGCTACTACTTGTAGATGCTTAAGTAGTTATATAATTGTTGTGCACCCAATGTAGTTAAGTAAATATAATTGTAAACTAGATGTTAATTAGGTCTGTAGTTGTAGATGCTCAAGTAGTTTTTAGAACAAATTCCTCGGGTTCATCAATGGGTGCTTAAGTAGTTGTAGATGCTTAAGTACCTAGTTAGGGTTCATCTAATTAGTTAGTACTTGTAAATGCTTAAGAACTAGGGCAGTAGGGTTAGGGCAGTAGGGTTTAACTAGATATTAATTAGGAAAGTAGTGTTTAGTT
>NC_057795.1:583968670-583969153 GCF_018294505.1 Triticum aestivum
TAAGAACTAGTTTATTTTTATTTATAGTAAGTGTTTAGTTGAACTAGTTGAATTAATAGAACTAGTTTATTTTTAGTAAGAAAATTTAGGTATATGAGATTTGATTATCTAATTAAATTTTTACTATAGAACTAGATTATTTTCAGTAAGAAAATTAATAGAACTAGCTTATTTTTTAGTTAAAGCAATTATTTCCGTATCGACGTCGACGATGCCTATCCCGCATCCTCGCCATTGACTCGGCGGAGGAGGCCTGCTTGGTCAGAGGGGCCATGTCTGGGACTGGGCTCCGTCAGGCTGGTACTGGGATGTGCTACTGAGGGAGTCCCGGATTAGGGGGTGTCCGGATAGCCGGACTACCATCATCGGCCGAACTATCATCGGCCGGACTATCATCATCATCGACCGGACTCCAAGACTATGAAGATACAAGATTGAAGACTTCGTGCCGTGTCTGGATGGGACTTTCCTTGGTGTGGAAGG
>NC_057795.1:583969522-584015935 GCF_018294505.1 Triticum aestivum
ATCTCCTACTATTGTAACCGACTCTATGTAACCCTAGCCCTCTCCGGTGTCTATATAAACCGGATGGCTCTAGTCCGTAGGACACAACAACAACCATTACAATCATACCATAGGCTAGCTTCTAGGGTTTAGCCTCCTTGATCTCGTGGTAGATCCACTCTTGTAAACATCCACAATATCAATATCAATCAAGCAGGACGTAGGGTTTTACCTCCATCAAGAGGGCCCGAACCTGGGTAAAACATCGTGTCCCTTGTCTCCTGTTACCATCCGCCTAGACGCACAGTTCGGGACCCCCTACCCGAGATCCGCCGGTTTTGACACCGACATTGGTGCTTTCATTGAGAGTTCCTCTGTGTCGTCACCGATAGGCTTGATGGCCTCTTCAATCGACAACGACGCAGTCCTGGGTGAGACTTTTCTCCCCGGACAGATCTTCATATTCGGCGGCTTCGCACTGCGGGCCAACCCACTTGGCCATCTGGAGCAGATCGAAAGCTACGCCCCTGGCCGTCAGGTCGGGTTTGGAAGCCTAAACTTCACGGCCAATATCCGCGGGGACTTGATCTTCGATGGATCTGAGCCACAGCCGAGCGTGCCGCGCTGTCACGATGGGCACGACCTAACTCTGCCGCCGGACAGCACCTTGGAGGCCGCACATGAATCCGCTCCGACCCATAGTCCGGAGCCGATCGCTCAGATCGAGGATGGATGGCTGGACACCGCCTCGGGAGCTGCAACTTCTACGGCGATGGAGCCGAACACTTACCTTGTCCCGCATAAAGCTCATGACTCTGAGGTGCCGGACTCTCTGCCGGACTCCGAACCTCCTACGCCCCTGCCAGTCGAATCCGACTAGGCGCCGATCATGGAATTCACCGCTGCGGACATCTTTCAGCACTCACCCTTCGGCGATATCTTAAATTCGCTAAAGCATCTCTCACTATCCGGAGAGCCCTGGCCGAACTACGGCCAGGATGGTTGGGACGCGGACGACGAAGAAAATCAGAGCCCACCCACCACCCACTTCGTAGCCACCATCGACGATCTAACCGACGTACTCGACTACGACTCCGAAGACATCGACGGTATGGACGATGATGCCGGAGACTATCAAGAACCAGTGCCTACAGGACACTGGAAGACCACCTCGTCATACGACATATATATGGTGGACACCCCAAAAGATGGGGACGACGAAGAAGCAACGGAGGCCGATTCCTTAAAGAAACAGCCCAAGCGCCGACATCAGCGGCGCCGCTCTAAATCCCGCCACAGCAAGAATAGAGATTCCGACACAGGAGATAATAACACCCATAAAGTGTCGAAGACAACCCCCTCCAGCATGATCCAGCCCAGGAGGAGGAAGAAGCAAGCCCTCACGAGAGGGCGGCAGACGAAGAGGTCGAGGATGATAATTACTTACCTCCCTCCGGAGACGAGGCAAGCCTCGACGACGACGAATTCGTCGTGCCTGAGGATCCCGTCGAACAAGAGCGTTTCAGACGCAGGCTAATGGCCACGACAAACAGCCTAAAGAAAAAGCAGCAACAGCTTCAAGCTGATCAAGACCTACTGGCCGACAGATGGACCGAGGTCCTCGCGGCCGAAGAGTATGAACTCGAACGCCCCTCCAAAAGTTACCCAAAACGCAAGTTGCTCCCCCGACTAGAGGAGGAAGCGTACAAACCTGCATCACCAGCGCACAATACGACAGACCGACCACCTCGTGGCCGCGACAGAGAGGCGTGCAAGCCCTCCACCAAAACCGTACCCCAGCACCGCTCAAAAAGCATGAAGCCACGGGGGAACATGCCAGACTTGCGGGATATATTGGAGGACAACGCAAGACAATCCAGATCTATCTATGGATCACATGGGCGCCCCAAGACCCACGACGAATACCGTCGCGCCGGATACAACTACTCCGGCCGGGCCGAACACAGCAGACAATGCTCTCTCGAGCTACGTCGCGATATTGCTCAATACAGAGGCGCCGCGCACCCACTATGCCTCACTGACGAAGTAATGGATCATCAAATCCCTGAAGGGTTTAAACCCGTTAATATCGAATCCTACGATGGCACAACAGACCCCGCGGTTTGGATCGAGGATTATCTCCTCCATATACATATGGCCCGCGGCGACGATCTTCACGCCATCAAATATCTCCCGCTTAAGCTTAAAGGACCAGCTCGGCATTGGCTTAACAGCCTGCCCGCAGAGTCAATTGGATGCTGGGAAGACCTGGAAGCCGCATTCCTCGACAACTTCCAGGGCACGTATGTGCGACCACCGGACGCAGATGACCTAAGCCACATAATCCAGCAGCCAGACGAATCGGCCAGGCAATTCTGGACACGGTTCTTAACAAAGAAAAATCAAATCGTTGACTGTCCGGATGCAGAGGCCCTCGCTGCCTTCAAACATAACATCCGCGACGAGTGGCTGGCCCGGCACCTAGGACAGGAAAAGCTGAAATCCATGGCAGTCCTCACATCACTCATGACCCGCTTCTGTGCGGGAGAGGATAGCTGGCTAGCTCGTAGCAACAACCTCAACAAAAACGCTAGCAGTCCGGATAACAAGGACCACAATGGCAGGTCGCGTCGAAACAAAAACAAACGCCGCATTAACGGCGACAGCAATAAGGATACGTCAGTCAACGCCGGATTCCGAGGCTCCAAGCCCGGTCAACGGAAGAAGCCATTCAAAAGAACCACTCCGGGCCCGTCCAATTTGGACCGAATACTTGACCGCTCCTGTCAAATACATGGAACCCCCGAAAAGCCAGCTAACCACACCAACAGAGATTGTTGGGTATTCAAGCAGGCAGGCAAATTAATCACCGAAAACAATGACAAGGGGCTACACAGCGATGACGAGGAAGAGACCCGGCCGCCGAACAACAGAGGACAAAAGGGATTCCCCTCTCAAGTTCGGACGGTAAACATGATATACGCAACGCATATACCCAAGAGGGAGCGGAAGCGTGCACTAAGGGACGTATACGCGATGGAGCCAGTCGCCCCAAAATTCAACCCATGGTCCTCTTGCCCGATCACTTTCGATCGAAGAGACCATCCGACCAGTATCCGCCATGGCGGATTCGCCGCATTGGTTTTAGACCCAATCGTCGATGGATTTCACCTCATGAGAGTCCTGATGGACGGCGGCAGTAGCCTGAACCTGCTTTATCAGGATACAGTGCGAAAGATGGGCATAGACCCTTCAAGGATTAAACCTACAAAGACAACCTTCAAAGGCGTCATACCAGGTGTCGAGGCCAGTTGTACAGGCTCAGTTACACTGGAAGTGGTCTTCGGATCCCCGGATAATTTCCGAAGCGAGGAGTTAATCTTCGACATAGTCCCATTCCGCAGTGGCTATCATGCTCTGCTCGGACGAATTGCGTTCGCAAAATTCAACGCGGTGCCGCATTATGCATACCTTAAGCTCAAGATGCCAGGCCCTCGTGGAATCATCACGGTCAATGGAAACACGGAACGCTCCCTCCGAACGGAGGAACATACAGCGGCTCTCGCGGCAGAAGTACAGAGCAGCCTTTTAAGGCAATTTTCGAGTCCGGCCGTTAAACGACCGGACACGGCCAAACGCGCCCGGAGCAACATCAACCAAGACCACCTGGCACGTTCCGAGAACGCGTAGCAATGCGGCCTCCACCCCAGCCCTCGCACAATTGTAAGACAAACTCTTCGCGTACATAATTACGCCCTGGAGATACCATGGGCATAGGGGGAGAGGCACAACCACAACAGACCCAGAGTGCGGTTCGACCACACCAGGGGCTCCCAAGTGTGTCGCTCTTTTTATCTTTTATTTCTCTCTTTTTTATACATAACTCTGTCCGGCGGCGAACCTGCCGAACTCATGATGCAACAGCCAGGGAGGGACAAAGGCCGCGACGAACACTCAGGTGGTCTCCATTACGAGCATTAAATTTGTTAAATACACCATTCCGCGGCCTACCCCTGGAGGGAGACGCCTTTAATTCGTCCAATCCCTTGCTTTCCGCACTATTTGTATCATTCTGCACTCATAGCAAATCTTCTCGAATAAAAATGCAGCACTTTTTGCCCATAATTGCATTACCTTATATATATATGTTCATTTACGACATGTTGCATCCGTACATTTTGGTACGGCCAAATACACCAGGGGCTTATGTTCCCCGCATTATGGTGTGATAAAGTCCGCACACTTTCACAAGTGCGGCACCCCGAACTTATAGCATTATATGAATCGGCTCCGAATCATGTCTTGGGTCAATAGTTGGGTTTTCCCGGCTCCCATGTTTGGCACCTTACGTTTCGTTCTATTGGCTAAGGTAGCACTGGGAGAACCACTGCGATTGCGCCCCGGTTGAGCTGGGTTAACGCCTCAGTGGAGAAAGCTAAAACTGACCGTCATGATAAGGCAAGAGACTGGTCGCTGTTCGAGAGGTCTTTTCGGGTCCTTAAAGACCTACGCCGCTTCGAGCGAAGTACCGGATAATGTCCAACGAAGGCGTGGATAGCGCTCCGAATTCGGTCTTCCGAATACTAGGGGCTTCGCCGAAATTTAAAATTATAGAATTCTATGGCTAAGTGAGAGTGTTCAAGCACTATAAGTTCGGTTGCCTTGTTCGTTGTGTTGAGCGCCTCCCTAGATGGACCCAAAAATGGGAACAAGAGTGCTCAAGTTTATCCCGAACACCCCAGCACTCGTGGCATGGGGGCTGAAGCCGACGACTTGCCATCTCTCAGATTTAATAAACGGCCGCACAGAAGGTAATATTTTAAATGAACAAGCATTGCTTAGCGCATATGAACAAAGTTTTCAGCGCACAGGATAACACATTGCAAATTTACTCAATAATTACATCCCTGGGGCACTCATCCGCAATCTTGTGGGCACCCTTCAGGACAGTCTTATAGTACATCTCGGGCGTACGATATTCCTTGCCCGCTGGTGGCGCGTTAGTAATTAGCTTCTCCGCATCCAGCTTGCCCCAATGCACCTTTGCGCGGGCAAGGGCCCGATGAGCACCTTCAATATAGGCGGAGCGCTTGATAACCTCCACCCAGGGGCACGCATCCATCAACCGTCGCACAAGGCCGAAGTAGCTCCCAGGCATGGCCTCTCCAGGCCACAACCGGACTATGAGGCCCTTCATGGCCTGCTCGGCCACCTTGTGGAGCTCAACCAGCTGCTTCAGCTAGTCGCTAGGGGGCACCGGATGGCCGGCCTCAGCATACTGAGACCAGAAGACCTTCTCCGTTGAGCTCCCCTCCTCGGCTCGGTAGAATGCGGCGGCATCAGACACGCTGCGAGGCAGATCTGCAAACGCCCCTGGAGAGCTCCGAATTTGGGTAAGTAACACGTAATTTACATTCACAAGCTTGCTTTGCATGAAAAATGCCTTACCCGCCGCTATCTTCCTCACCAACTCAATCTCCTGAAGGGACTTATGGGCATCGGCCTTGGCAGTTTTGGCACTTTGGAGGGCCGAGGCAAGCTCAGACTCTCGAGTCTTTGAGTCACGCTCCAAACTCTCATGCTTTTCCATGAGAGCCTGGAGCTCTTGCCGAACCACCGCCACCCGCGCCTCCTGCTTTTCTCGCTCTGCCCGTTCTGCGGCTGCATTGCGTTCGGCCGCGGACACGGCCTCCTTCAGGTTCGCCACCTCGTTCGTGGCCCCTGCAGTACCCATGTTATCCTTGTTATTTTTTTGTTGCAACCTAAATCCTTTTCTGTAAGGTACAAGTTCAAAGTGGTGTTACTCACCTTCTTTGTCCTGGAGTTGCTTCTTGGCACGGCCGAGCTCTTGCTCGGACTGCTCGAGCTCCTGCTTCAAAGCACCGACCTCCGCAGTCAGTGCGGCAGAGGTCAGCAGCGCAGCCTGCAACCCATATTGACATAATTTTTTAGCAACCCTGCGTATATCTTCTTTTTTTCAGATCCTCAGTCCAGCTTTTCTTTCCTAACACCGAACCGAGCATCAGGGGCTACTGTCTATGCGGTATTACAGTGCATATTTTTAACCTCTTACCTCAAAGCCTGATAGAAGGCTATTGCAGGCTTCGGTCAGCCCGCTCTTGGCAAGCTGTACCTTCTGAATCACCGCACTCATAATAGTGCGGTGTTCTTCCTCGATGGAAGCGCTCTGCAGCGCCTCCAACAAATTGTCCGGCGCCTCCGGTTGGACGGAAGCTGCCGGCGTCACGGTCTTTCCCTTCGTGCGAAGGGGCCGCCGGCCGGACTCCGGAACCACTGCGGGTTCTGATGTGGAGTCCGGCGCAAAGTCCGGGAGGCCGCCTTGTGGCGCCTCCGGAGCCTCCCCCTGATGGGTCCCTTCTTGGGATCCCACCTCGGCGTCCTCGGTGTCACAAGGGGTGGAGGTAGTCGGGATGGAGTCTACATCCGACGGAGCCAATGACCCGCTCGATGAAGCGGGGAGATCATCATTGGCCGGACTACAGGCAGCATGCGGCATCAGAATGACACTATGTGACGCAGAAAAAGAAATTATAAATCATTCAGGAATCTGGATACTTACGATCTCGCCGGAGGCCTGGCCCTTGAAGGCCATTCTTCCTCGCCAACGTTGATGTTGGCGAAGCTGTTCGAGGGAATAGTCCTTCCCCTCTTGGACCCTTCGGCCTCCCCTGTTGGGGAAGCCTTCCTCTTCCTCTCTCCCTCCTTTGGGAGAGAGTCCTCTTTCTCCTCCTCGTTTTCGGGGTAGGAGTCCGCCCCGGAGTCGTCGGACACCTAAAAACGGGAACTCTTTCGAGCACCCATGGCCTCCTTCTTGGCCTTCTTCTCCGGCACCACGTGCGGTGCCGGAACCAGCAGCCTCGCTAGATGGGCGTCTACGGGTTTTCTGGCATAGGAGCCGGGCAGATAATCTGCTCCGCCTTCCTCATCCAGTCCTGTCAAAGGAAAAGGGGAAATTAAAACCCGCATAGAGTCAAACTATGAAAAGCAAGTGTCCCGTAAAGGGGTAGAATCGCTTACCTAGTCGGCTTGACGCTGTGAGCGAAATCCGCGATCTTCAGTCGTGGATGCGGGGGCTTCGGCGCCCTTAAAGAGCACCCTCCAGGCGCCTTCGTACGTCGTGTCGAAGAGCTCGCTCAGCGCCTGGTGCTGCTCCGGATTGAACTCCCACAGATTGAATGCCCACTCCTGGCATGGGAGAATCCGGTGGACGAGCATGACTTGGACCACGTTAACCAGCCTGAGCTTCTTCACTAGCTTCTGGATACAGGCTTGGAGTCCCGTCAGCTCCTCCGAACTACCCCACAGCAAGCCCTTCTCTTTCCAGGAGGTGAGCTGCATGGGGATACCAGATCTGAACTCGGGGGCCGCCGCCCACGTAGGGTCGCGCGGCTCGGTGATATAGAACCACCCCGATTGCCACCCCTTGACGGATTCCATGAAGGCCCCTTCGAACCAAAGGACATTGGGCATCTTGCCCAACATGGCGCCTCCGCACTCCGCTTGAGTGCCCTTCACTACCTTCGGCTCGACATTGAAGGTCTTGAGCCACAAGCCGAAGTGGGGCTGGATGCAGAGGAAGGCCTCGCACACGACGATAAACGCCGAGATGTTGAGGATGAAGTTCGGCGCCAGATCATGGAAATCCAGGCCGTAGTAGAACATGAGCCCCCGGACAAAGGGGTGAAGTGGAAAGCTCAGTCCGCGGAGGAAGTGGGGAAGAAAAACGACCCTCTCATGGGGCCTGGGGGTGGGGATGAGCTGCCCCTCGTCGGGCAGCCGGTGCGCAATGTCACCGGACAGGTAGCCGGCGCTGCGCAGTCTTTCGATGTGCTCCTCCGTAATGGAGGAGGTCATCCTCTTGCCTCCCGCTCCAGACATGACTGGGGAAGGTTGAGATGAGATGTGCGGGCTTGGGCGCTGGAGCTCGAGTGCGCGGAGATGGATAAGCAAAGGAGGAAGAAGGCGTAGGTGAAAAGGTGAATCCTTATCCCTTATATGGGCGGGCGAAGTCTATGCGTCCCCCACCGTCCTGGTAAAACTCGCTTATCCCCCAAGCGTCACCATCAATGGCGCGGTTGGGTTACCCACGTCCGTATTGATGAGAATCCAGGGTTTAAGGGGGAACACGATCTCTGCTTCGACAAGACATGCCAAGGAAACCGCTTCGCTAAATGCGCTGAGGTGGTAGAGTAAAAAACGATTCAAGTAATGGCTTGGTAGTGGCGTGACGTCATGCCGCAAAAAACGTCAGCAGATTGAACTTGTGTATATATTATTCTCTCTATGGTGGAATGTGGAATTTATTTTGCAGAGCCGGACACTATCCTGGTGTTCACAATCTTCTATCATTCGGAGGAGGAACCCGCCTTGCAATGCCAAGCAATATAAGCGCCGGACTTATCGTCATTGAAGCCTGGTTCAGGGGCTACTGAGGGAGTCCCGGATTAGGGGGTGTCCGGATAGCCGGACTACCATCATCGGCCGAACTATCATCGGCCGGACTATCATCATCATCGATCGGACTCCAAGACTATGAAGATACAAGATTGAAGACTTCGTGCCGTGTCCGGATGGGACTTTCCTTGGCGTGGAAGACAAGCTTGGCGATACGGATACGTAGATCTCCTACTATTGTAACCGACTCTATGTAACCCTAGCCCTCTCCGGTGTCTATATAAACCGGATGGCTCTAGTCCGTAGGACACAACAACAACCATTACAATCATACCATAGGCTAGCTTCTAGGGTTTAGCCTCCTTGATCTCGTGGTAGATCCACTCTTGTAAACATCCACAATATCAATATCAATCAAGCAGGACGTAGGGTTTTACCTCCATCAAGAGGGCCCGAACCTGGGTAAAACATAGTGTCCCTTGTCTCTTGTTACCATCCGCCTAGACGCACAGTTCGGGACCCCCTACCCGAGATCCGCCGGTTTTGACACCGACAGCTACCTTCCGGGGGCGCAGCTTGGTGAGGAGCCAGCCCATCGTTGACCCGAACCTTTTTGGTAGCGACCGCATGGGCCAGTGATCGTGTGGAGGATTGAGGACCCCGCGGAGGTGGTACATCACCATGTCTGCAAGGAGGACGAGCACGTCTGTCGCTACATGGTTGCGTTGGAGGGAAGGTTCTCCAATACCTGGCAAGTTCTTCAGGGATCTCACTAGAGCCATGATCCTGTGATAGTTCCTTCTCTTTGGGTGCCCACTGAAGGAAATATGCCCTAGAGGCAATAATAAAGTTATTATTTATTTCCTCACATCATGATAAATGTTTATTATTCATGCTAGAATTGTATTAACCAGAAACATAATACATGTGTGAATACATAGACAAACATAGTGTCACTAGTATGCCTCTACTTGACTAGCTCGTTAATCAAAGATGGTTAAGTTTCCTAACCATAGACATGAGTTATCATTTGATTGATGTGATCACATCATTAGGAGAATGATGTGATTGACTTGACCCATTCTGTTAGCTTAGCACTTGATCGTTTAGTATGTTGCTATTGCTTTCTTCATGACTTATACATGTTCCTATGACTATAAGATTATGTAACTCCCGTTTATCGGAGGAACACTTTGTGTGCTACCAAATGTCACAACGTAACTGGGTGATTATAAAGGTGCTCTACAAGTGTCTCCGAAGGTACTTGTTGAGTTGACGTATTTTGAGATTAGGATTTGTCACTCCGATTGTCGGAGAGGTATCTCTGGGCCCTCTCGGTAATGCACATCACTATAAGCCTTGCAAGCAATGTAGCTAATGAGTTAGTTGCAGGATGATGCATTACATAACGAGTAAAGAGACTTGCCGATAACGAGATTGAACTAGGTATTGAGATACCGATGATTGAATCTCGGGCAAGTAACATACCGATGCCAAAGGGAACAACGTATGTAGTTATGCGGTTTGACTGATAAAGATCTTCACAGAATATGTGGAAACCAATATGAGCACCCAGGTTCCGTTATTGGTTATTGACCGGAGACGTGTCTCGTTCATGTCTACATAGTTCTCGAACCCGTAGGGTCCGCATGCTTAAAGTTCGGCGACGATTGGTATTATGATTTTTTTGTGTTTTGATGTAATGAAGGTAGTTCGGAGTCTCGGATATGATCACAGACATGACGAGGAGTCTTGAAATGGTCCAGATGTAAAGATCGATATATAGGACGACTATGTTCGGACACCGGAAGTGTTTCGGGAGGTTTCAGACATTTAACGGAGTACCGGGGAGTTACCGGAACCCCTCGGGTTGTAAATTGGGCCTAATGGGCCTTCGTGGGAGAAGGGGAGGGGCGGCCAAGGCAGCCGCGCGCCCCCTCCCCCTCTAGTCCGAATTGGACAAGGAGGGGGGCGGCGCCCCCTTTTTTCCTTCTCCTCCTCTCTCCCTTCCTTCCCTTCTCCTTCTCCTACAAGGAAAGGAGGAGGCCTACTCCCGGTGGGAGTAGGACTCCCCCCTTGGCGCGCCCTCCTCCTGGCCGGCCGCCCCCCCTTGCTCCTTTATATACGGGGGCAGGGGGGCACCTCTAGACACACAATTTGATCTCTTGATCTCTCCCAGCCGTGTGCAGTGCCCCCCTCCACCATATTCCACCTTGGTAATATCGCAGCGTTGCTTAGGCGAAGCCCTGTGTCGGTAGCATCATCAGCACCGTCATCACGCTGTCGTGCTGACGGAACGCTCTCGCAAAGCTGTGCTGGATCAGAGTTCGTGGGACGTCATCGAGCTGAACGTGTGCTGAACTCGGAGGTGACATACGTTCGGTACTTGGATCGGTCGGATCGTGAAGATGTACGACTACATCAACCGTGTTGTGCTAACGCTTCTGCTTTCGGTCTACGAGGTTACGTGGACAACACTCTCCCCTCTCGTTGCTATGCATCACCATGATCTTGCGCGTGCGTAGGATTTTTTTTGAAATTACTACGTTCCCCAGTAGTGGCATCTGAGCCAGGTTTTTGTGTAGATGTTATATGCACGAGTAGAACACAAGTGAGTTGTGGGCGATACAAGCCATACTTCTTACCAGCATGTCATACTTTGGTTCGGCGGTATTGTTGGATGAAGCGGCCTGGACCGCCATTATGCGTACGCTTACGCGAGACTGGTTCTACCGACGTGCTTTGCACATAGGTGGCTGGCGGGTGTCAGTTTCTCCAACTTTAGTTGAACCGAGTGTGGCTACGCCCGGTCCTTGAGAAGGTTAAAACAACACTAACTTGATGAAATATCGTTGTGGTTTTGATGCGTAGGTAAGAACGGTTCTTGCTCAGCCCGTAGCAGCCACGTAAAACTTGCAACAACAAAGTAGTGGATGTCTAATTTGTTTTTGCAGGGCATGTTGTGATGTGATATGGTCAAGACATGATGCTAAATTTTATTGTATGAGATGATCATGTTTTGTAATAGAGTTATCGGCAATTGGCAGGAGCCATATGGTTGTCGCTTTATCGTATGCAATGCAATCGCCCTGTAATTGCTTTACTTTATCACTAAGCGGTAGCGATAGTCGTAGAGAAGCAATAGTTGGAGAGACGACAACGATGCTACGATGGAGATCAAGGTGTCGCGCCGGTGACGATGGTGATCATGACGGTGCTTCAGAGATGGAGATCCCAAGCACAAGATGATGATGGCCATATCATATCACTTATATTGATTGCATGTGATGTTTATCCTTTATGCATCTTATTTTGCTTTGATTGATAGAAGCATTATAAGATGATCTCTCACTAAATTTCAAGGTAAAAGTGTTCTCCCTGAGTATGCACCGTTGCCAAAGTTCATCGTGCCGAGACACCACGTGATGATCGGGTGTGATAAGCTCAACATTCATCTACAACGGGTGCAAGCCAGTTTTGCACACGCAGAATACTCGGGTTAAACTTGACGAGCCAAACATATGCAGATATGGCCTAGGAACACTGAGACCGAAAGGTCGAGCGTGAATCATATAGTAGATATGATCAACATAGTGATGTTCACCATTGAAAACTACTCCATTTCACGTGATGATCGGTTATGGTTTAGTTGATTTGGATAATGTGATCACTTAGATGATTAGAGAGATGTCTATCTAAGTGGGAGTTCTTAAGTAATATGATTAATTGAACTTGAATTTATCATGAACTTAGTACTAGATAGTATTTTGCTTGTCTATGTTGTTGTAGATAGATGGCCCGTGGTGTTGTTCCATTGAATTTTAATGCGTTCCTTGAGAAAGAAAAGTTGAAAGATGATGGTAGCAATTACACGGACTGGGTCCGTAACTTGAGGATTATCCTCATTGCTGCACAGAAGAATTACGTCCTGGAAGCACCGCTGGGTGCCAGGCCCGCTGCAGATGCAACTGAAGACGCTAAGAACGTCTGGCAGAGCAAAGCTAATGACTACTCGATAGTTCAGTGTGCCATGCTTTATGGCTTAGAGCCGGGACTTCAATGACATTTTGAACGTCATGGAGCATATGAGATGTTTCGGGAGTTGAAGTTAACATTTCAAGCAAATGCCCGGATTGAGAGATATGAAGTCTCCAATAAGTTCTATAGCTGCAAGATGGAGGAGAATAGTTCTGTCAGTGAACATATACTCAAAATGTCTGGGTATAATAATCGCTTGATTCAACTGGGAGTTAATCTTCCTGATGATAGTGCCATTGACAGAATTGTTCAATCACTGCCACCAAGCTACAAGAGCTTCGTGATGAACTATAATATGCAAGGGATGAACAAGACAATTCCCGAGCTCTTTGCAATGCTAAAGGCTGCGGAGGTAGAAATCAAGAAGGAGTATCAAGTGTTGATGGTAAACAAGACCACCGGTTTCAAGAAAAAGGGTAAAGGAAGAAGAAGGGGAACTTCAAGAAGAACGGCAAACAAGTTGATGCTGAAGAGAAGAAACCCAAGTCTGGACCTAAGCCTGAGACTGAGTGCTTCTACTGTAAGCAGACTGGACACTCGAAGCGGAACTGCCCCAAGTATTTGGCGGATAAGAAGGATGGCAAGGTGAACAAAGGTATATGTGATATACATGTTATTGATGTGTACCTTACCAGAGCTCGCAGTAGCACCGGGTATTTGATACTGGTTCTGTTGCTAATATTTGCTACTCGAAATAGGGACTATGGATTAAGCGAAGACTGTCTAAGGACGAGGTGACAATGCGCGTGGGAAATGGTTCCAAAGTCGATGTGATGTCCGTCGGCACACTACATCTACATCTACCTTCGGGATTAGTTTTAGACCTAATAATTGTTATTTGGTGCCAGCGTTGAGCATGAACATTATATCTGGATCTTGTTTGATGCGAGACGACTATTCATTCAAATCTGAGAATAATGGTTGTTCTATTTATATGAGTAATATCATTTATGGTCATGCACCTTTGAAGAGTGTTCTGTTCATGCTAAATCACGATGGTAGTGACACACATATTCATAATGTTGAAGCCAAAAGATGCAGAGTTGATAATGATAGTGCAACTTATTTTTGGCACTGCCGTTTGGGTCATATTGGTGTAAAGCGCATGAAGAAACTCCATACTGATGGACTTTTGGAATCACTTGGTACTTGCGAACCATGCCTCATGGGCAAGATGACTAAAACGCCATTCTACGGAACTATGGAGCGAGCAACAGATTTATTGGAAATCATACATACTGATGTATGTGGTCCGATGAATATTGAGGCTCGCGGCGGGTATCGTTATTTTCTCACCTTCCCAAATGATTTGAGCAGATATGGGTATATCTACTTAATGAAACATAAGTCTGAAACATTTAAAAAGTTCAAAGAATTTCAGAGTGAAGAGGAAAATCATCGTAACAAGAAAATAAAGTTTCTACGATCTGATCGTGGAGGAGGATATTTGAGTTACGAGTTTGGTCTACATTTGAAACAATGCCGAATAGTTTCGCAACTCACGCCACCTGGAACACCACAACGTAATGGTGTGTTCGAATGTCTTAATCGTACTTTACTAGATATGGTACAATCTATGATGTCTCTTACTGATTTACCGCTATCGTTTTGGGGTTATGCTTTAGAGACGGCTGCATTCACGTTAAATAGGGCACCATCAAAATCCATTGAGACGACGCCTTATGAACTGTGGTTTGGTAAGAAACCAAAGTTGTCGTTTCTTAAAGTTTGGGGCTGTGGTGCTTATGTGAAAAAGCTTCAACCTGATAAGCTCGAACCCAAATCGGAGAAATGTGTCTTAATAGGTGCTACGTCTTGAGCTTGCGTTGGTTTTCCTTGAAGAGGAAAGGGTGATGCAGCAAAGTAGCGTAAGTATTTCCCTCAGTTTTTGAGAACCAAGGTATCAATCTAGTAGGAGGCTCCTCAAAAGTCCCACGCACCTACACAAACAAACAAAGAACTCGCAACCAACGCAATAAAGGGGTTGTCAATCCCTTCACGACCACTTGCGAAAGTGAGATCTGATAGAGATAGTATGATAAGATAAATATATTTTTGGTATTTTATAATATAGATGCGAAAAGTAAAGACACAAATGAAAGTAGATTGAAAGCTTATATGATAAAAGATAGACCCGAGGGCCATAGGTTTCCCTAGTGGCTTCTCTTAAGATAGCATAAGTATTACGGTGGGTGAACAAATTACTGTCGAGCAATTGATAGAAAAGCGAATAATTATGATATTATCTAGGCATGATCATGTATATAGGCATCACGTCCATGACAAGTAGACCGACTCCTGCCTGCATCTACTACTATTACTCCACACGTCGACCGCTATCCAGCATGCATCTAGAGTATTAAGTTCATAAGAACAGAGTAACGCATTAAGAAAGATGACAAGATGTAGAGGGAAAAACCCAAGCAATATGATATAAACCCCATCTTTTCATCCTCGATGGCAACAATACAATACGTGCCTTGCAACCCTTTCTGTCACTGGGTAAGGACACCGCAAGATTGAGCCCAAAGCTAAGCACTTCTTCCATGGCAAGAGAGATCAATCTAGTAGGCCAAACCAAACTGATAATTCGAAGAGACTTGCAATGATAACTCAATCATACATAAAAGAATTCAGAGGAGATTCAAATATTTCTCATAGATAAACTTGATCATAAACCCACAATTCATCGGATCTCGACAAACACGCTGCAAAAAGAGTTACATCGAATAGATCTCCACAAGAGAGGGGGAGAACATTGTATTAAGATCCAAAAAAGAGAAGAAGCCATCTAGATAATAACTATGGACCCGAAGGTCATTGGTAAACTACTCACAACTCATCGGAGGGCTATGGTGTTGATGTACAAGCCCTCCGTGGTCGATTCCCCCTCTGGCGGAGCGCCGGTGAAGGCTCCAAGATGGGATCTCACGGATACAGAAGGTTACGGCGGTGGAAATTGTTTTTCGTTGGCTCCCTGGATGTTTTCGGGGTACGTAGGTATATATAGGAGGAAGAAGTACGTCAGTGGCTGCTCGTGGGGCCCAGGAGACAGGGTGGCGCACCAAGGAGGGGTGGGCGCGCCCTCCTATCCCCTGGCTGCCTCGTTTGCTTCTTGACTTGCACTCCAAGTTCTCCGGATCACGTTCGTTCCAAAAATTACGCTCCCAAAGGTTTCATTCCGTTTGGATTCCGTTTAATATTGCTTTTCTTCGAAACACTGAAATAGGCAAGAAAAACAGCAATACGGGTTGGGCCTCCGGTTAGTAGGTTAGTCCCAAAAATGATATAAATATGTAAAATAAAGCCCATAAACATCCGAAAGGGGTAATATAATAGCATGGAACAATAAAAAAATTATAGATACGTTGGAGACGTATCAAGCATCCCCAAGCTTAATTCTTGCTCGTCCTCGAGTAGGTAAATGATAAAAACAGAATTTTTGATGTGGAATGCTACCTAGCATAATTCTCAATGTAATTTTCTTTATTGTGGCATGAATGTTCAGATCCAAATGATTCAAAATAATAGTTCATATTGATAAAAGAAATAGTAATACTTCAAGCATACTAATCAAAGCAATCATGTCTTCTCAAATAACAAGGCTAAAGAAAGTTCATCCCTACAAAATCATATAGTTAGGCTATGCTTCATTTTCGTCACACAAAGATGTTCCCAAATTCTACACCCCCGATGACAAGCCAAGCAATTGTTTCGTACTTAAATAATCTCAAACTTTTTCAACTTTCACGCAATACATGAGCCTGAGCCATGGATATAGCACTATGGGTGGAATAGAATATGATGATGGGGATTGTGTGGAGAAGACAAAAAAGGAGAAAGTCTCACATTGACGAGGATAATCAATGGGCTATGGAGATGCCCATCAATTGATGTCAACATGAGGAGTATGGATTGCCATGCAACGTATGCACTAGAGCTATAAATGAATGCTCAATAAAAGAAAACTAGTGGGTGTGCATCCAACTTGCTTGCTCACGAAGACCTAGGGCATTTGAGGAAGCCCATCGTAGGAATATACAAGCCAAGTTCTATAATGAAAAATTCCCACTAGTATATGAAAGTGACTACATATGAGACTCACTATATGAAAAACATGGTACTACTTTGAAGCACAATATATGAGACTCACAACATGAAGAACAAGGTTCTACTTTGAAGCACAAGTGTGGAAAAAGAGATAGTAACATTTCCCCTTTTTATTTATTTTCTTATTTTCTTTTTTTTTCTTATTCTTTTTTTCTTTGTCCTTTTTTTGGCCTTTCCTTTTTTTCCTTTTCTTTTTTTTTCTTTTTGGGCAATGCTCTAATAATGATGATCATCACACTTTTATTGATTACAACACATGAATTACAACTCAAAACTAGAACAAGATATGACTCTATATGAATGCCACTGGCGGTGTACCGGGATGGTGCAATGAATCAAGAGTGACATGTATGAAAAATTATGAATGGTGGCTTTGCCACAAATACAATGTCAACTACATGATCATGCAATGGCAATATGACAAAAGTAAAGTATGTCATGATGATGAACGGAACGGTGGAAAGTTGCATGGCAATATATCTCGGAATGGCTAAGGAAATGCCATAATAGGTAGGTATGGTGGCTGTTTTGAGGAAGATATAAGGAGGTTTATGTGTGACAGAGCGTTTCGTATCACGGGGTTTGGATGCACCGACAAAGTTTGCACCAACTCTCAAGGTGAGAAAGGGCAATGCACGGTACCGAAGAGGCTAGCAATGGTGGAAAGGTAAAAGTGCGTATAATCCATGTACTCAACATTAGTCAAAAGAACTCATATACTTATTACAAAAATTTAGAAGTTATCAAAAAACAAGCACTACGCGCATGCTCCTAGAGGGATAGATTGGTAGGAAAAGACCATCGCTCGTCCTCGACCGCCACTCATAAGGATGCACAAGCCAGGTACACTTCATGTTTCAAATTTGTTACACAACTTTAACCGTACGTGCATGCTACGGGACTTGCTAACTTCAACACAAGCATTATTTAAATTAATAATCACCCAACTAGCATTACTTTAATATCACTACCTCCATATCTCAAAACAATTATCAAGTATCAAATTCATCATACCATCCAATTCACTTCCTATGATAGTTTTTATTATACCCAACTTGGATGCCTACCATCCTAGGACCAATTTTGTAACCATAGCAAATACCATGCTGTTATAAAAGACTCTCAAAATAATATAAGTGAATCATGAGAGACTAGCAATTTCTACAAAATTAAGCCACCGTCGTGCTCTAAAATATATAAGTGAATCACTAGAGCAAAAACTATCAAGCTCAAAAGATATAAGTGAAGCACATAGCATATTCTAATAAATTTCTAATCAAGTAGGCTTCTCCCAAAAGGTGTGTACATCAAGGATGATTGTGGTAAACTAAAAGGCAAATACTAATATAATACACGACGCTCCAAGCAAAACACATATCATGTGGCGAATAAAAATATAGCTCCAAGTAAAGTTACCAATGAACGAAGACGAAATAGGGAATGCCTTCCCGGGGCATGCCCAAGCTTCGGCTTTTGGCTATTCTTGAATATCTTGGGGTGCCTTGGACATCTCCAAGCTTAGGATTTTGCCACTCCTTATTCCATAGTCCATCAAATCTTTACCCAAAACTTGAAAACTTCACAACACAAAACTCAACAGGAAATCTTATAAGCTCCATTAGTGAAAGAAAACAAAACCACCACATAAGGTACTGTAATGAACTGATCCTTTATTTATTTTGGTGTTAAAACTACTGTATTCCAAGTTCTCTATGGTTCATACCACTTAATACTAGCCAAAGATGCATCAATATAAGCAAACAACACACGAAAAACAGAATCTGTCAAAAACAAAACAATCTATAGCAATCTGTAACTAACGCAAACTTCTGGAACTCTAAAAATCCTACAAAAATAGGAATTCGTGGAAAATTTGTCTATTGATCAGAAGCAAAAAGAATCAACGCAAAATCATGTTTATGTGATTTAACAAAACTAATTTCGTGCGCACAAAGTTTCTGTTTTTTAGCAGAATCAAATTAACTATCATCATAGGTTATCCTATAAGTTCTACTTGGCACAAACACTAATTAAAACATAAAAACACATCTAAACAGAAGGTAGATGCAAAACTTATTACTAAACAGAAACAAAAACAAAAAACACAAATAAAATTGGGTTGGCTCCCAACTAGCGCTATCGTTTAACGCCCCTTGCTAGGCATAAAAGCGAAGATAGATCTAAGTATTGCCATCTTTGGCACTAAATTCATAAGTAGCCCGCATGATAGATTCATAACGTAATTTGACTTTCCTTCTTGGAAATTGCTCCATGCCTTTCTTTAATGGAAATTGGAATCTAATATCCCCTTCCTTCATATCAATAATCACGCCAATCATTCTAAGGAAAGGTCTACCAAGAATAATAGGGCAAGAAAGATTGCAATCAATATCAAGAATGATAAGATCTACGGGCACCAAATTTCTATTTGCAACAATGAGAACATCATTGATCCTTCCCATTGGCTTTTTAATGGTGGAATCAGCAAGGTGCAAATTTAAAGAGCAATCATCAAGATCATGGAAACCTAGAATATCACATAAAGTTTTCGGAATTGTGGAAACACTAGCACCCAAATAACACAAAGCAAAACACTAATGATCTTTAATTCTAATCTTTATAGTAGGTTCCCATTCATCATTAAGTTTTCTAGGTATAGAAACTTCCAAATTAAGTTTTTCATCATAAGATTGCATCAAGGCATAAACGATATGTTTGGTAAAAGATTTATTTTGACTATAAGCATGAGGAGAATTAACAACGGTTTGCTACAAGGAAATACAACCTTCTAAAGAACAATTATCATAATCAAATTCCTTGAAATCCGAGATAGTGGGTTCAATGCTATTTAAAGTCATGACCTCTCCAATCCCACTTCTACCAAATTTAGCATCAAGATCTAAAAACTCTGAATTATTGGGACACCTTCTAACTAAAGTTGACTCATCTTCAGTCCCATTATTATCAAGATTCATATTGCAAAACAAAGATCCAATGGGAGAGACATCAATAACTTTAAGATCTTCATCATTATTTTCATGGAAACTAGAAGAACACGCCTTTACAAAGCAATCTTTCTTAGCACGCAATCTAGCGGTTCTTTCCTTGCACTCATCACTGGAAATTCTCATGGCTTTGAGAGACTAATTGATATCATGCTTAGGAGGAGTAGATCTAAGTTTAAGAGAATCAACATCAAGCGAAAGTCTATCAATGTTCCTAGCCAAATCATCAACTTTGAGCAATTTTCTTTCAAGCAAAGCATTAAAATTCTTTTAAGAGATCATAAATTCTTTCACACTATTCTCAAAATCAGAGGACATCTTATTAAAATTACCATAAGAATTATTGTAGGAATTTCCATAATTATTAGAGGAATTACTAGGGAATGGTCTAGGATTAAAGTTTCCTCTATAAGCATTGTTTCCAAAACTATTCCTACCAACAAAATTCACATCCATAGATTCATTATTATTCTCAATCAATGTAGACAAAGGCATATCATTGGGATCAAGAAGAGTATTTTTAGTAGCAAACAACTTCATAAGTTCATCCATCTTTCCACTCAAAACATTGATTTCTTCTATAGCATGCACCTTTTTACTAGAAGATCTTTCGGTGTGCCATTGAGAATAATTAGCCATAATATTATCAAGAAGTTTTGTAGCATCTCCTAACGTGATTTCCATAAACGTGCCTCCCACGGCCGAATCTAAAAGATTTCTAGAAGCAAAGTTCAAACCGGCATAAAATTTTTGTATGATCATCCATAAATTCAAACCATGAGTAGGGCAATTGCGAATCATCAATTTCATTCTTTCCCAAGATTGGGCAACATGCTCATGATCAAGTTTTTTAAAATTCATAATATCGTTCCTAAGAGTGATAATCTTAGCGGGAGGAAAATACTTAGAGATAAAAGAATCTTTGCACTTGTTCCAAGAATCAATATTATTTTTAGGCAAAGACGAAAACCAAACTTTAGCACGATCTCTAAGTGAAAACGGTAATAACTTCAATTTAACAATATCATTATCTGTATATTTCTTATTTTGCATATCACACAAATCAAAAAAGTTGTTTAGATGAGTAGCGGCATCTTCACTAGGAAGGTCGGCGAATTGATCTTTCATAACAAGATTCAGCAAAGCAGTATTGATTTCAAAAGACTCAACATCATTAAGAGGAGCAATCGGAGTACTAAGGAAATCATTATTATTGGTATTGGAGAAATCACACAATTTGGTATTATCTTGCGCCATGGCAACAAGTAATCCAACACACAAGCAAACAGAAAAAGGCAAGCGAAAAAGAGAGAGAGAGAGAGAGAAGATTGGGAAAGATAGGGCGAATAAAACGACAGGGGTGAAGTGGGGGAGAGGAAAACAAGAGGCAAATGGAAAATAATGTAAATGCGAGGGAGATGAGTTTGTGATGGGTACTTGGTATGTCTTGACTTGAGCGAAGACCTCCCCGGCAACGGCGCCAGAAATTCTTCTTGCTACGTCTTGAACTTGCATTGGTTTTCCTTGAAGAGGAAAGGGTGATGCAGCAAAGTAGCATAAGTATTTCCCTCAGTTTTTGAGAACCAAGGTATCAATCCAGTAGGAGGCTCCTCAAAAGTCCCACGCACCTACACAAACAAACAAAGAACTCGCAAGCAACGCAATAAGGGGATTGTCAATCCCTTCACGGCCACTTGCGAAAGTGAGATCTAATAGATATAGTATGATAAGATAAATATATTTTTGGTATTTTATAATATAGATGCGAAAAGTAAAGATGCAGACAAAAGTAGACTGAAAGCTTATATGATAAAAGATAGACTCGGGGGCCAAATGTTTCACTAGTGGCTTCTCTCAAGATAGCATAAGTATTACGGTGGGTGAACAAATTACTGTCGAGCAATTGATAGAAAAGCGAATAATTATGAGATTATCTAGGGATGATCATGTATATAGGCATCACATCCGTGACAAGTAGACCGACTCCTGCCTGCATCTACTACTATTACTCCACACATCGACCGCTATCCAGCATGCATCTCGAGTATTAAGTTCATAAGATCAGAGTAACGCATTAAGAAAGATGACATGATGTAGAGGGATAAACTCAAGCAATATGATATAAACCGCATCTTTTTATCCTCGATGGAAAGAATACAATACGTGCCTTGCAACCCTTTCTGTCACTGGGTAAGGACACTGCAAGATTGAACCCAAAGCTAAGCACTTCTCCCATGGCAAGAAAGATCAATCTAGTAGGCCAAACCAAACTGATAATTCGAAGAGACTTGCAAAGATAGCTCAATCATACATAAAAGAATTCAGAGGAGATTCAAGTATTTCTCCTAGATAAACTTGATCACAAACCCACAATTCACCGGATCTCAACAAACACACCGCAAAAAGAGTTACATCGAATAGATCTCCACAAGAGAGGGGGAGAACATTGTATTGAGATCCAAAAAGAGAGAAGAAGCCATCTAGAGAATAACTATGGACCCGAAGGTCTATGGTAAACTACTCACAACTCATCGGAGGGGCTATGGTGTTGATGTAGAAGCCCTTCGTGGTCGATGCCCCCTCCGGCGGAGTGCCGGCGAAGGCTCCAAGATGGGATCTCGCGGATACAGAAGGTGACGACGGTGGAAATTGTTTTTCGTTGGCTCCCTAGATGTTTTCGGGGTACGTAGGTATATATAGGAGGAAGAAGTACGTCGGTGGCTGCTCGTGGGGCCCAGGAGACAGGGGGCGCGCCCAGGAGGGGTGGGAGCGCCCTCCTATCTCCTGGCCACCTTGTTTGCTTCTTGACTTGCACCCCAAGTTCTCCGGATCACGTTCATTCCAAAAATCATGCTCCCAAAGGTTTCATTCCGTTTGGACTCCGTTTGATATTCCTTTTCTTCGAAATACTGAAATAGGCAAAAAAATAGCAATAGGGGTTGGGCCTCCGGTTAGTAGGTTAGTGCAAAAAATGATATAAATATGTAAAATAAAGCCCATAAACATCCAAAAGGGGTAATATAATAGCATGGAACAACCAAAAATTATAGATACGTTGGAGACGTATCAATAGGATACCCAAAGGAAACTGTTGTGTACACCTTCTATCACAGATCCGAAGGCAAGACATTCGTTGCTAAGAATGGATCCTTTCTAGAGAAGGAGTTTCTCTCCAAAGAAGTGAGTGGGGGGAAAGTAGAACTTGATGAGGTAACTGTACCTACTCCCTTACTGGAAAGTAGTTCATCACAGAAACCGGTTCCTGTGACGCCTACACCAATTAGTGAGGAAGCTAATGATATCGATCATGAAACTTCAGATCAAGTTACTACCGAACCTCGTAGGTCAACCAGAGTAAGATCCACACCAGAGTGGTACGGTAATCCTATTCTGGAGGTCATGTTACTTGACCATGGCGAACCTATGAACTATGAGGAAGCGATGATGAGCCCAGATTCTGCAAATGGCTAGAGGCCATGAAATCTGAGATGGGATCTGTCGTGGAATTGTCACGTCAGATGTCCTCGTGAAAGGACTTAGTTGTGGAGGCATCGCAACTAGGAAGCTTGAAGGGGTTAATCAGGACAAGGGACATGAGAGATTTATACTAGTTCGGCCCCTTACGATGAAGGTAAAGCCTATGTCTAGTTGGGTTGGTATTGATGTTTCGATGACCAGGGAGCGCGATACGCTATGCCCGGCTCTCGATGAATTGTTTCTTTCCCTAAGCCGTCAACAGGTCGTCCCCTTATATACACGGGTTGATGTCCTATGGCTTATAGAGTCCCGACCGGCTTATAAACAGTGTCCGGCTCGGTGACTAGTTAAATCTACCTTATGATACAAGTCATGCCATTGTGGTGGTTTGCTACAACGGGCCTTAAGTCGCCTGTGGGCCTTAAGCCCTTTATTGAACCGCCATCTTCATGCTTGATCTTGGGCTTCTTTCTAGTGAGTCTTCTTTGCATAACCCGGCCTCTCCTGGGCGTCTTACACAAATAGTTATATCCCCAACATTAGGCCCCAGATTGATTTGAACCTGTTCATGTCAATCTTAAAATACCTTAAGAAGTAAATCTTCAGTCTTCTGATTGTGCGAAGGTTTTCTTTAACCTGCCATGACGTCATCTTTTGGATCTGTGTTAACCCGCCGTGACGTCATCCTTACTTAAATCCATTCTTTATTTCATCGTATCCTCCAACGGATCTTTGCCTTTACTGACTGTTCCGAAAACTGAGGCGTCGGGGCCGCTGGATAATAAATTTTATCTCCTCGTTTCTCGCACCGTCTCAGTTATCCTTTCCTTATAAATAGGCGCGACCTAGGTCTTCCCATTCTCCTCCTTCCAGTCATCTTCTTCCTCTCGCTGCTTCTCTGTTGCTCGAGCTCCGCCGCCAACGCCGTCGCATATCTCCTCGTCTTCACCAACTCAGGCCGCTGCATCAACCAGGTTGGACCAGAAAAACGCGACACCCTTCCGCAGCAACCTTGCATCTATAAGTCTCCCCTTTCCTGCTCCTTAGATCTACATTAGGATCTTCGAGTTCTTCGTGTTCTTCGCTGTTCATTAGGATCCTTTCATAGATTTCATCACCCCCGCTCTTCTTTGATCTTGAAGATGGTAAAAACTGATGCGGTAGATGTTCCGCACCTATTTTGAAATGCAAATGAACCCCTTTCTGTTGCACAGAGGCCCCATTCGAGCCCTTGAGCTTCATCCGCGCCAGTCTTAGGTCTAGAAAATTTCCTTTTCAGAACAATTGTTTGATCCAAAATGATAACAGCAACTTGTGGAACTTGTTTGTTTCACCTGGAAGTGAAAAACTGCCTCTGTCGAATATGTTTAACTGCTCATTGACACCTGTAGCGGCTTAATATTTATCGCATAGTTATCCATATATCATTAGGCCCATTCTTAAGCCACCACCTTGACTAGTTTTAAATATTTTCCTCCGGGTTAAATTTGAACCAGAACTTCTTATTTTGTCATAGGCCACAATTTTCGTCATGGCACCTAAGGCGGCCAAAGCTCCTATGACCTGTAATTGGGTCCCATCCACAGTCACAAGAAGTAAACTGTCTGAATTTGTGAAGTCTGGCCATCTGCCTAAGAAAGTGGTCATGTCTTATCGCGCCTCTGACCCGTCTGAAGAGAAGCCTCAACCCAAAGAAGGGGAGGTGATTGTTTTTACGGATCACATGAACCGGGGTTTGCTCCTCCCGGTTCAAAATTCTTAAGGGAGGTTTTGAATTTCTTTGATCTTAGACCTCAAGACATTGGACCCAATTCTGTGTCAAATATTTGCAATATCCAAGTCTTCTGCGAGGTGTACCTGGGAGAGGAACCAAATCTGCTTTTGTCCAGAGAACTTTTCTACTTGAACCGGCAAAATGAACGTGCCAACAAACCCAGTCTTGAACTTGGCGGCATCTCAATCCAGCGGCGGAGAGATTGCCTTTTACCTTATGCAGAACTGCCGAGTCATCCGAAAGATTGGAATCAGACATGGTTCTATTGCCAGGACACTTCTCTGGCTGACGGGAGCCCTTTGCCCGGCTTTCGCGCTCTGCGCCTTGAGTCCAACCATCCGCTGGCGGATAAGCTAACTTTTGTTGAGCGTCTGCCTCTCAATCCCACCATCAAAAAGATCAAAGACCTTTTGGGTAATGGCCTAAACGACACTGATCTGGTCCAAGTCTGGGTCGCTTGGCGAGTACTTCCTTTAAGCCGCCGTCCCAGCTTAATGTGTACTTACACAGGCAAAAAGGATGATCCACTATGTCATAGCCCTGACGATTTACCAGATGATGTGGTGGAAGTTACGACCTAGTCGCTGCTAAAGGAGGGCACAATAACTAGTAATGCCTTCGGCTTAATTCCCTTCTGCAAGAAGAACCCGCCCCCCGCAGTGAGTTATCAACCTCAATAAATACTCTTTGCTACGTTATGCCTTATTTGTACTCATAATTTCTTATCTTTTTTCACAGGCCGATGATAACTCCCGGAAGGTCAAATATGACCATGAGGGTGCTAAACAAGCCAGGACAGCCAGGAAAACCGAAAGGAAAGCCGCCAAAACGGGAACTTCAAAGAAGAAGAAACCTAGGGCTTCCGATTTACTTAAATTGGATGACACTTCTTCAAATGATGAAGAGGTAACCTTTCGATTCTCTTAACTCCTTTGTCATTACTTGATTGACATTCTATCCTTTCAGGAGGATACGGGGAACAACCAAGCAGCTGACGAAGAGGTAACTATAATCTCCTCCGACTCAGAGCCTTTGCCAAAGCAAAAAATCCGAAGGGTGACCCAAAAAGTAAGTTTTTCACATCCTCTAGCTTATCAAGATCCTCAATTTCTTTTGAAGCAACAACAACTTGAAAACCGGAGGCAGACCCGGACCAGCAAGGATGCAGAACTCTCCTCTGGCTTACCTGATGTAACTAGGAAGCGTCGGAATGAGGTTATCTCCGATTTACGTTCTGTTTTACCTTTGGCGGGTTTAATTCGTCAACCTTTCAATTCATCCGACTCCAATTATCAGGATTCTTCTCCTTCTTCCGGCGAGTCCATGCAATCAAACATGCCGACTTTCAAAACTGCCCCCGGGTAATGCAAATTTTGCTTACCTTAAGCTTTACCTTACTCATGTTTTTGTACTCATTCTTCTACACTTATTAACATCATGCAAGTGAAGCCCAGTAAAAGGTCAAAGAAGAATAAGCCGTCCCAAACCCCGGTCGTGACTGAACCGGTGCTTGTCATGTCTGTTCCTGACAGTTCCTCTCATCAACCGCCGCCTGAACCGGCCTCTAATATTCCAGCGCCAACCTCTGATCCGCTTGCCGAAGAGACTCTCAATAGCTCTGATAACCCGGAAGCTCCTAGCCCGGTCAAGACAAATGATCCAGAAGTTGAGATTCTGAAAAGTCAGTTTGTTGAGCCAGGGCGGCCGACTGTCCTTGCCAAATGCACTGCCAAGGAAGAACTCATTGAGCGCCGAAAGGCCAAGCTGGACATTACTGATTACACTCACTTAAGTATCGGCGATATAGTCTCAGGCTATCTGAATCAAGTGCATAACAGTCGTGACCTGGAAATTGACATGGTGAAACAAATACAGGACAAATCTGAGGTATAATTTATGCTATTCTCCTGAATCTTACTTACTGTACGAGCCCCAAGTCTATTGCTTATGAATAAATATGCTGTAGACTTAGAAATCTGCTTACTGTTGGTTTGTCCAGTTTAAAGAGAAAATATGTAACCCGGTTATAGCATGATAGTTTGAACTTGCGATACACATTAGCCCCCAAGTGCCAAGTATCTTTACTTGTACAATGCTTGGGATTTAATATGCATGATCCAGATTTGTAGGTTAAAAAATTCTTTAACATACATTATCCCCCAAGTGTCAAGAACCTTTGCTTGCAATTTTCTTGGGACATTAACGTTACCTTACCATGATCCTTACCATAATCCGGTATCGATGCAGGCCACCATAAGTCAATTTGAGTCGGAGCTTACTGTCCTGAAGAGCCGGCTGGAAACTCAAGAACTTGAAACTCAAAAGGCCAACTCCAAATTTGAATTCAGTGTCTCTGAACAAGAGAAGTTGAAGAAGAATTTTGAGTCAGAGAAGAAAATCTGGGCTGATGAGAAGGCTTCACTGGTGACCCGGGCCGAGACGGCAGAAGCATCTCTTGTAGAAGCAACAACCGAGCTGTCTGACTTAAAATGGCAGATATCTCAAATGGTCTCTGCCATCTTTGGTAAGTTATTTTACATAACCTCAAACATTGTAATCTTTTGATGACTATTGTAATCGTTATCTCCGGCTCACTATTATACTTATAAACACACAGGCCCCTAGAGCACCAACCTCAAGCAGAACATGCTGATCAAACTTAAGGCGGTTTACACTCTAGTGGAGCAGCTATACACTGGGTCACAACGTGCTTTGGCCGTTGTAGCTTTATCAAATACCACTCCCCACCTTCTGCAAGACGTGCTGAAGTTCCTTGCTGTGCTACCTCAGTGGATCCAAGATTTACGGCGGGCATCCTCAAGAGCCGAGGCCATAGCCGCATTGAGCCGGGCAAAAGCATGGCTTCCAGAACTAGACCCGGCCGACCTTGCTCTTGGATACCCAAGTCTGAAGGAGGACGGTACTGTATTTGATGATCATGATTTCACCGCCTGTGTCAAAGTCATCCGTCCCATGGGGACCCTTATTGGGAACAACACTGACCTTACCAAGTATTTGCCGAGTTATGACAGTGAGAACCAGAGAATTCCAAACACTCCATATGATCAAGTCAGCCTGATCCCTCCAACGCGTAAGCATACTTTTGCCCCTGAAGTGGACCCAGCCGGTTTAATAGATGATGAAGCTGAGTTTGAAGCCTTGAGTGGCATTGGCTGGGCCTCGTCAACCTTCTAGGACAAAGCAACCAACGGAAAGGCAGAGAAGGATAACCCGGAATCTTCAAGCCCACCGAAGGAGTGAATCGCCAGGCGTTTTGCAAAAAACAATGCTTCATTTATTCAGACTCGGGGAGTCTTGTAATAGGGCAGAAAAAACTTCTCAATGTTTGTCATGCCTTCGCGCATGTCCCTAGCGCTTAACACTTTCGTAAGACGCTATCGCTATATATGTCTGGCTTATGTTGATCGTTTATTTCCTTGAAGTTTAAATTTTCTTGCCTTATCGTGCACATAAAACAAGCAAAATTCCCTTGGCGGTTTGTCACGTCGGGGGTCACATAAAGTATTGATAACCCGGAACACGAACCAAAGACATCATATACAGGCCGGTTTACGACTATATTTGTTAAACATAGTCATAATAGCATACCTACGATTCCTTTGATAATCTTTCCTGCTTATATGATGTTCACCTGGTACTTAACAACCTAGGGGGACCAATATTAAACCGGAAGAGACAAAAACTATCTCATAATGCTTCCCAGAAGGTCTCAAGATAGTCAAAATAATTATGCTTATGATGGATAATAAACAACATTCACAGGCTTCTGATTCGAATACGATCAGTAAACCATTCCAAAGTTGTTAAGCTAAGATTCGGATACGATCATATAGTCCCCAGTGGCTTTGGCGATGCCGATCAAGTGGGTATCGACAACTATGTTCTCTTTGGTTCGAATACGACCTATGTTTGAACAGGAAGCCCCCAAGTGACCATAAGAGTTGTTTAATGACGTTGATTCAAATACGATCCATGTCAGACCCAAAGGGGTTAAGCTGTGATTCAAATATGATCAAGAAGCCCCCAAGTGGGTTTGGCAGTATGCCGATCAAGTGGGTATCTACAGCTATGTTCTCTTTGGTTCGAATACGACCTATGTTTGAACAGGAAGCCCCCAAGTGATCATGGCTAGATTCAGATATGATCATAAGCTGGACCAAAGGGAAAGCCGGATTCAGATATGATCCGCTCCCTGTTGGTAGTTTCCGCCACCTGATAAGGAAGACATATAAACATTTTTAGGAAAAAGGACGGAGGTCCTGCTTTATTGCTTTATATAATATGTACATCATCAAAATATATACATCTTGAGAGCCGGTGGCTCAAGTATAGTAAGGCCGAAGATGGGCGATATTCCACGGCCGGTGGGTCTCCTCCTCCGACTTACGTGAGTCTTTGTGCTCCCGAACATCAATGAGGTAGTATGACCCGTTGTTCAGATTCTTGCCGACCACAAAGGGTCCTTCCCAAGGCGGAGATAGCTTGTGTATGTCAGATTGATCTTGGATGAGCCGGAGTACCAAGTCGCCTTCCTGAAAGGTTCTGCTCCTAACCCGGCGGCTCTGATAGCGGCGCAGGTCTTGCTGGTAAATCGCCGATCGGGCTATTGCCAAGTCTCGCTCCTCATCCAACAAGTCAAGTGCATCCTGACGAGCTTTTTTGTTATCCTCCTCCACGTAAGCCGCCACGCGGGGTGAGTCGTGTCGGATGTCACATGGCAGAACTGCCTCTGCACCGTACACCATAGAGAAAGGTGTGTAGCCTATAGATCTGTTAGGCGTAGTGTTGATGCTCCACAACACAGAAGGTAACTCCTCCACCCAACAACCCGGAGTCCGCTGTAAGGGGACAAAGAGCCGGGGCTTGATACCCTTCAGGATCTCTTGATTAGCTCTTTCTGCTTGACCATTGGATTGAGGATGAGAAACAGCCGACACATCAAGCTGGATACGTTCTCGCTGACAGTACTATTCCATGGCTCCCTTGGAGAGATTAGTGCCATTATCAGTTATAATGCTATGTGGGAAACCAAAACGAAAGATCACCTTTTTCATGAACTGAACCGCCGTGGCTACATCACACTTACTGACTGGCTCTGCCTCAACCCACTTTGTAAACTTATCCACTGCCACCAGTAGATGTGTCTTTTTATCCTTAGACCTCTTGAAAGGCCCAACCATGTCAAGCCCCCAGACCGCGAACGGCCAAGTGATTGGGATCATCCTCAATTATTGAGCCGACACATGAGCTCGTCGTGAGAACTTTTCACAACCGTCACACTTACTGACCAGATCCTCCGCATCAGCATGAGCCGTCAGCCAGTAGAAACCATGACGGGAAGCCTTGGCCACAAGAGATTTTGAGCCGGCATGATGACCACAATCTCCTTCGTGAATCTCACGAAGTATCTCTTGTCCCTCCGCAGGCAACACACAGCGTTGAAACGCCCTTGTTACACTGCAATGATGCAACTCACCGTTAACAATCGTCATGGATTTGGACCGCCTGACAATTTGTCTTGCCAAAGTCTCATCCTCCGGCACTCCCCCTGGGTCATATAGGCCAAATATGGCATTGTCCAATCCGGGATAACGTGAAGGGCTGCGACCAGCTGAGCCTCCGGGTCTGGCACCACTAGTTCTTCCTCGGTAGGCACCTTGATAGAAGGGTTATGCAAAATATCGAGAAAGGTGTTAGGTGGCACCGGATTACGTTGAGATCCCAGCCGGCTTAAAGTATCAGCCGCCTCATTCTTCCTTTGATCAATGTGCTCCACTTGATAACCCTTGAAATGCCCAGCCACAACATCTACTTCACGACGATAAGCCTCCATGAGAGGATCCTTGGAGTCCCACTTGCCTGATACCTGTTGGGCCACGAGGTCTGAGTCGCCTAAGCACCTTACCTGGCTTAAATTCATCTCTTTGGCAATCCGGAGACCATGGAGTAAGGCCTCATACTCAGCTGCATTGTTAGTACAAGGAAACATAGGCCGGAGCATGTAACAAAACTTGTCACCTTGAGGGGAGGTTAAAACAATTCCAGCCCTCGAGCCTTCTAACTGCCTGGACCCATCAAAGTAAATAGTCCAATATGTGTTATCCGGCTTCTCCTCAGGTGCCTGCAACTCTGTCCAATCATTGATAAAGTCCACTAAGGCTTGAGATTTAATAGCAGTACACGGCATATATTTCAAACCATGAGGTCCAAGCTCGATAGCCTACTTGGCGACTCATCCTGTGGCCTCCCTATTCTGGATGATGTCTCCCAAGGGGGCAGAACTTACCATAGTTATGGGATGACTTTGAAAGTACTGCTTCAACTTCCGGTTGGCCATAAACACTCCGTAAACAAGTTTCTGCCAATGTGGATACCTTTGCTTAGACTCAATGAGCACCTCACTGATGTAGTAAACCGGCCGCTAAACCGGATGCTCCTTGCCAGCTTCCTTACGCTCCACCACGATGGCAACACTGACGGCTCGTGAATTAGCAGCCACGTATAACAGCAACGGCTCTTTATCAATGGGAGCCGCAAGAACCGGTGGTTCAGACAATTGCCTCTTCAAGTCTTCAAAGGTAGCGTCTGCAGCATCACTCCACACAAAAGTATCAGTTTTCTTCATCATCTGATACAGTGGTAGGGCCTTCTCACTTAACCGGCTTATGAATCGGCTCAAGGCGGCAACATGACCCGCCAGTCGCTGGACATCATTGATGCACGCCGGTTTAGCCAGAGAGGTAATTGCCTTAATGTTCTCCGGATTAGCTTCAATGCCTCTGTTTGATACTAGAAAACCCAAGAGCTTGCCTGCAGGTACACCAAACACACACTTGGCCGGGTTAAGCATCATCTTGTAAACCTGGAGATTATCAAAGGTCTCTTTCAAGTCGGAT
The DNA here is from genome assembly GCF_018294505.1 of Triticum aestivum. Classification (NCBI taxonomy): domain Eukaryota; kingdom Viridiplantae; phylum Streptophyta; class Magnoliopsida; order Poales; family Poaceae; genus Triticum; species Triticum aestivum. The sequence goes on from NC_057795.1 coordinate 584,001,238, forward strand.
ATCAAGGTTTCCTTTTCTCTGGACTTCACCACGATGTCATCTACATCAGCATGAACATTACGCCCGACCTGATCATGTAGACAGTTTTGCACACATCACTGATAAGTCACCTGAGCACTCTTGAGTCCAAATGGCATAGATACATAACAGAAGGCTCCAAACGGAGTGATGAAAGCCGTCTTCTCCTGGTCCTTAACTGCCATTTTAATTTAATGATAACCAGAGTAAGCATCCAAGAAGCTCAAACATTCACAACCCGCCGTAGCATCAATGATTTGATCAATACGGGGGAGAGCAAAGGGATCAGCCGGACAAGCCTTGTTTAAGACCGTGTAATCCACACACATCCGCCAAGTGCCGTTCTTCTTGAGTACAAGCACTGGGTTAGCCAACCACTCTGGGTGAAAAACTTCAACAATAAACCCGGCCGCTAGGAGCCGGGCGACCTCTTCCCCAATAGCTTTCCGTCTCTCTTCGTTGAACCGTCGGAGAAACTACCTGACCGGCTTATACTTCGGATCAATATTGAGAGTGTGCTCAGCGAGTTCCCTCGGTACACCCGACATGTCAGAAGGTTTCCATGCAAAGATGTCCCGGTTCTCACGGATGAACTCGATGAGCGCGCTTTCCTATTTAGGATCCAAATTGGTACTGATACTGAACTGCTTAGAAGCATCGCCTGGGGTAAAGTCAAGAAGCTTCGTCTCAGCGGCCGATTTAAACTTCAAGGCTGGGTCATGCTCAGTAGTTGGCTTCTTTAGGGAGGTCATATCTGCCGGGTCAACATTGTCTTGGTAAAATTTGAGCTCCTCCGCGGCACAGGCAGACTCAGCGTAAGCCGCATCGCCTTCTTCACACTCCAAAGCCACCTTTCGACTCCCATGCACAGTGATGGTGCCCTTGTGACCCGGCATCTTGAGCTGTAAATAAACATAACATGGCCGTGCCATGAATTAGCATAAGCCGGTCGCCCAAACAGAGCGTGATATGGACTCCTGATTTTAACCACTTCAAACATCAATTTCTCAGCCCTGGAGTCATACTCATCTCCAAAGGCCACCTCCAGTTCAATCTTGCCAACTAGGTAAGCCGACTTGCCAGGAACCACTCCATGGAAAACAATGTTGGATGTTCTCAAATTATTGTCAGTCAACTCCATGCATTGAAAGGTCTCATAGTAGAGGATATTGATGCTTCTACCTCCGTCCATGAGTACCTTAGTGAATTTATATCCACCAACCTGAGGTGCTACCACCAAGGCTAACTGACCCGGATTATCAACCCGTGGAGGGTGATCTTCTCTGCTCCATATAATGGGCTGTTCTGACCACCTCAAATAACGAGGAATTGCCGGCTCAACAGAATTCACGACCCTCTTATGAACCTTCTGGTCATGTTTGCATAAGCTAGTGGTAAACACGTGATACTGCCCACCACTCAACTGCTTCGGATGGCTTTGATAACCCAACTGCTGCTGCTGTTGCCCTCCTTGACCAGTCCGCTGCTGATTATTACTGCCTGGATGTCCCTGAAATCCGGAGTTTGAACCAGCACCCGGGCCATGAAAACTGCCAGCTCCTAAGCTGCCGCCAGATCCGGAGTTGTCACCAAACACGTTCGAATTCTTAAAAGCCTTCATGATCGCGCAATCTTTCCACAAGTGAGTGGCGGGTCGTTCCCAGGTGCCATGTCTCGGGCAAGGCTCATTAAGTAACTGCTCAAGAGATGGGCCTGACCCGCCAGATCGAGGGGGCGGCTTGCCCTTACGTCTCTGATTGTTACCCTGTGCATTAGCGTTGGCTACAAACTCCGGGTTGCCGTCCACCTTACGCTTATTGCCACCTTGATTCATCGGGTTATGCTGCTGACCCTTTCCATTCCCGTTCCTCTTTCCCTTCCCTGTCTTCTCATCATCAGACGCGAGATTCTTGGTACTATCAAAATCGGCATATTTGACTAAAGCCGCCATCAGCGTACCCATATCGTTGTAGTCACGTTTAAGGCGCCCCAGTTTCTGCCTTAGCGGCTCAAAGCGGCAATTCTTCTCCAACATGAGGACTGCAGAGCCGGCATCCATCTTGTCAGATGAATGTATTATCTCCTTGACCCGGCGTACCAAATGAGTGGTGGATTCACCCTCCTCTTGCTTACAATTCGTCAAGTCCACGATCGACATAGATTGCTTACAGGTGTCCTTGAAGTTCTGGATGAAATGGGCTTTTAACTCTGCCCATGAGCCATTGGAATTGGGCGGCAAACCCTTTAACCAAGACCGGGCCGTTCCATCTAACATCATGGTGAAGTATTTAGCCATTGCCGCATCGCTGACTTCCAACAGCTCCATGGCCATTTCATAACTCTCGATCCATGCTCCGGGCTGTAAGTCGGCTGTGTAATTCGGCACCTTTCGAGGTCCCTTGAAGTCCTTGGGTAGGCGCACGTTACGCAAAGACGGTACCAAACAAGGAACACCACCGGTTCTAGTGGCTACTCCCGTCTCAACAGAAGTCGTCGGATACTCTGGGAAATCCTGATGAGCCGCCTATTGAGCCGCCAGCTGAGCCGCCCGCTCGTTCTCCTGGCATACTCGGTCTTGTACCGGGTTGGTTACGGCGCTGAGCGTTGCTTGACAAAGCTTCAGATTCCATGTGCCTGCTATAACTCGGGCTCCAGTTTTGACGAGGCGGCGCTAACCAAGGTGGAGGAGTTGAATGAATCCTGTCCCTGCTGTAAGAATAGGTCTCTTGCTGAGCCAGGGCCGTCTGGAGAAGCTCTCTGACCCTCTGGGTCTCCACTGCCATCGGGTCGTCACCGTCCGTCGGAAGAGCCGCCAAGCGCGCTGATGCCGCGATTAAGTTCTCCATGGGGTTGGAAAAGTGACCCGACGGTATTGGTACTTAACGGGGCGGAGCCATACTCCCATGAGGAGGTGCCATCTCCCGAGGCTGAGCCGGTCCTCCTGCTCCGGCTGTCATAAACTGATTGGTCTCGGGCGGGTTACTTGGGCCGGCTCCGGGTGTAGCAAAAAGAATTCGAGGGTCATAGTTCAGAGGTAAACGGGACTGGGTTTTCTGATGTCTCCTCCTCATCACCTCATTGGATGCGTTTAAGCTCATCGTGAGCTGGTAAGCTTTTGACTGTAGCCGCTGTGCCCGGGCATCTAGAGCCGCCCGCTCTGCGGCTAACCTAGTGTCCTCAGCTGCCAAGGCCTCCTTGGCCTGAGCTATTTCCTCACGCACCTGTGCCACCTCCGCGTCATGCTCATCTTTATTCGCGGGAATAACCGTTGCGGTTAACAGGGTCGCAAGCTTGTCCATGAGATCTATCAGCACCTGAGCCTGCGGGCGCACAGGGCCTCCTGCCCCGGCTGCTCCTGTCCCGGACGTTATTGCTGCAGCAGCTGTAGAATTTGAACCGGGCTGAGTCCCAGCCATGAAGACTCTTGCCCATCTTGGCGGCTCACAGGGGTCCGGAATATTGGTGCCACCGGAACATCCCCCAAGCACGCCGCCTTGCACTTGGTTGAACCGGCGGACGAATCACCGTCTGAGAGGACGGCCGTCTCACGACCATCTTCAGATCCTTCAGAAAGTTCCTTTCTATGGATGCAGCGCACGAAAGCACGCTTCATGACAGCGCTGAGCCGTCTCGACGAGGTCGGTGCAGTTGTCTGGCTCAGGGCCTGGCTCACCGATCCGACCGATGAAGACGTGGATTCCGCCAAAGGGGACCCGGTACCCATACTCAATTGAGTTGGCGTCGGGGCCCCAGCCTTCGTCGTTGTTGTAGATCATCCCGCGATGACTCTTGGTCATCCGGCCCACTACGTATCCCTTGAGCCCTTCGAAGTTTCCATTCAAGAACTCAAATCCACCGTGCGCTGGCCCCACAGTGGGTGCCAACTGTCGTGGAATTGTCACGTCAGATGTCCTCGTGAAAGGACTTAGTTGTGGAGCCATTGCAACTAGGAAGCTTGAAGGGGTTAATCGGGACAAGGGACACGAGAGATTTATACTAGTTCGGCCCCTTACGATGAAGGTAAAGCCTACGTCTAGTTGGTTTGGTATTGATGTTTCCATGACTAGGGAGCGAGATATGCTATGCCCGGCTCTCGACGAATTGTTTCTTGCCCTAAGCCGCCAGCAAGTCGTCCCCTTATATACACGGGTTGACGTCCTGTGGCTTATAGAGTCCCGACCGGCTTATAAACAGTGTCTGGCTCGGTGACTAGTTACATCTACCTTATGATACAAGTCATGCATTGTGGCAGTTTGCTACAATGGGCCTTAAGTCGCCTGTGGGCCTTAAGCCCTTTATTGAACCGCCATCTTCATGCTTGATCTTGGGCTTATTTCTGGTGAGTTTTCTTTGCGTAACCCGGCCCCTCCTGGGCGGCTTACACAAATAGTTATATCCCCAACATGATCCATGTATGAGAACAAAGTGTGGACTTTGGTTGACTTGCCCGATGATCGGCAAGCCATCGAGAATAAATGGATCTTCAAGAAGAAGACTGACGCTAATGGTAATGTTACTGTCTACAAAGATCGACTTGTTGCGAAAGGTTTTCGACAAGTTCAAGGGGTTGACTACGATGAGGCTTTCTCACCCGTAGCGATGCTTAAGTCTGTCCGAATCATGTTAGCAATTGTCGCATTTTATGATTATGAAAATTTTCAAATGGATGTCAAAACTGCATTCCTGAATGGATTTCTGGAAGAAGAGTTGTATATGATGCAACCGGAAGGTTTTGTCGATCCGAAAGGTGCTAACAAAGTGTGCAAGCTCCAGCGATCCATCTATGGACTGGTGCAAGCCTCTTGGAGTTGGAATAAATGCTTTGATAGTGTGATCAAAGCATATGGTTTTATACAGACTTTTGGAGAAGCCTATAGTTACAAGAAAGTGAGTGGGAGCTCTGTAGCATTTCTGATATTATATGTGGACGACATATTGTTGATTGGAAATGATATAGAATTTCTGGATAGCATAAAAGGATACTTGAATAAAAGTTTTTCAATGAAAGACCTCGGTGAAGCTGCTTCTATATTTGGCATCAAGATCTATAGAGATAGATCAAGACGCTTAATTGGACTTTCACAAAGCACATACCTTGATAAAGTTTTGAAGAAGTTCAAAATGGATCAAGCAAAGAAAGGGTTCTTTCCTGTATTACAAGGTGTGAAGTTGAGTCAGACTCAATACCTGACCACTGCAGAAGATAGAGAGAAAATGAAAGATGTTCCCTATGCTTCAGCCATAGACTCTATCATGTATGCAATGCTGTGTACCAGACCTGATGTGTGCCTTGCTATTAGTTTAGCAGGGAGGTACCAAAGTAATCCAGGAGTGGATCACTGGACAGCGGTCAAGAACATCCTGAAATACCTGAAAAGGACTAAGGATATGTTTCTTGTTTATGGAGGTGACAAAGAGCTAATCGTAAATGGTTACGTTGATGCAAGCTTTGACATTGATCCGAACGATTCTAAATCGCAAACCGGATATGTGTTTATATTGAACAGTGGAACTGTCAGTTGGTGCAGTTCTAAACAAAGTGTCGTGGCGGGATCTACGTGTGAAGCGGAGTACATAGCTGCTTCAGAAGCAGCAAATGAAGGAGTCTGGATAAAGGAGTTCATATCTGATCTAGGTGTCATACCTAGTGCATTGGGTCCAATGAAAATCTTTTGTGACAATACTGGTGCAATTGCCTTGGCAAAGGAATCCAGATTTCACAAGAGAACCAAGCACATCAAAAGACGCTTCAATTCCATCCGGGATCAAGTCCAGGTGGGAGACATAGAGATTTGCAAGATACATACAAATCTGACTGTTGCAGATCCGTTGACTAAGCCTCTTCCACAAGCAAAACATGATCATCACCAAGACTCCATGGGTGTTAGAATCATTACTATGTAATTTAGATTATTGACTCTAGTGCAAGTGGGAGACTGAAGGAAATATGCCCTAGATGCAATAATAAAGTTATTATTTATTTCCTCACATCATGATAAATGTTTATTATTCATGCTAGAAATGTATTAACCGGAAACATAATACATGTGTGAATACATAGACAAACATAGTGTCACCAGTATGCCTCTACTTGACTAGATCATTAATCAAAGATGGTTAAGTTTCCTATCCATAGACATGAGTTGTCATTTGATTAACGGGATCACGTCATTAGGAGAATGATGTGATTGAGGTGACCCATTCCGTTAGCTTAGCACTTGATCGTTTAGTATGTTGCTCTTGCTTTCTTCATGACTTATACATGTTCCTATGACTATGAGATTATGTAACTCCCGTTTACCGGAGGAACACTTTGTGTGCTACCAAACGTCACAACGTAACTGGGTGATTATAAAGGTGCTCTACAGGTGTCTCCAAAGGTATTTGTTGAGTTGACGCATTTCGAGATTAGGATTTGTCACTCCGATTGTCGGAGAGGTATCTCTGGGCCCTCTCGGTAATGCACACCACTATAATCCTTGCAAGCAATGTAGCTAATGAGTTAGTTGCGGGATGATGCATTACATAACGAGTAAAGAGACTTGCCGGTGACGAGATTGAACTAGGTATTGAGATACCGACGATCAAATCCTGGGAAAGTAACATACCGATGACAAAGGGAACAACGCATGTAGTTATGCGGTTTGACCGATAAAGATCTTCCTAGAATATGTGGGAACCAATATGAGCATCCATGTTAAGCTATTGGTTATTGACCGGAGACGTTTCTCGGTCATGTCTACATAGTTCTCAAACCCGTAGGGTCCGCACGCTTAAAGTTCGGTGACGATCGGTATTATGAGTTTTTTTGTGTTTTGACCTACCAAAGGTAGTTCGAAGTCTCGGATATGATCACGGGCATAACGAGGTGTCTTGAAATAGTCAAGACGTAAAGATCGATATATTGTACGACTATGTTCGGACACCGGAAGTGTTTTGGAAGGTTTCAGACATTTAACGGGGGGTTACCGGAACACCCCTGGGAGTATATTGGGCCTAATGGGCCTTGGTGGGAGAAGAGGAGGGGCGGCCAGGGCAGCCGCCCGCCCCCTCCCCCTCTAGTCCGAATTGGACAAGGGGGGGGGCGCCCTCGTTTTTCCTTCTCCTCCTCTCTCCCATCCTTCCCTTCTCCTACTCCTACAAGAAAAGGAGGAGTCCTACTCCCGGTGGGAGTAGGACTCCCCCCTTGGCGCGCCCTCCTCCTGGCCGGCCGCCTTCCCCCTTGCTCCTTTATATACGGGGTTAGGGGGCACCTCTAAACACACAAGTTGATATGTTGATCTCTCCCAGCCATGTGCGGTACCCCCGTCCACCATATTCCACCTCGGTAATATCATAGCGGTGCTTAGGCGAAGCCCTGCGTCGGTAGCATCATCAACACCATCATCACGCCGTCGTGCTGACGGAACTCTTCTGCAAAGCTCTGCTGGATCGGAGTTCATGGGACGTCATCGAGCTGAACATGTGCTGAACTCGGACGTGCCGTGCGTTCGGTACTTGGATCGGTCGGATCGTGAAGACGTACGACTACATCAACCGCGTTGTGCTAACGCTTCCGCTTTCGGTCTATGAGGGTACGTGGACAACACTCTCCCCTCTCGTTGCTATGCATCACCATGATCTTGTGTGTGCGTACAATTTTTTTTTGAAATTACTACGTTCCCCAACATCCACCGCCCGCGCTGATACCTGTCGTTGGCTAGGGTTTTAGCTGTATTAGTGAGGTTATATGTATGATACTATTCGAGATGTATTAGTGATAATGTTCAACGATGTATAGACGCAAGAGATGATTTAGTTTTGCTTATTAAATGCATGCTAATTTGAAAACTAATTTGTTTTATGATTTAGTTTTGCTTATTGAATGCTTGAATTGGAGAACTACTCCTATTTTGAATGCTCAAATTGGAGAGTACTATGCAAGGAGTATGCATTTGATTAGTTGATAGCTTTTAGGGTTTCACTAAGTCCTAAGATGAGGATAATAATGTTTTTATTTATATTTTGTTTTTGCAGCCAAATATCCATGTCGTCGCCGTTGTCGTCCCCGTCACCGTCCCCCTCCGACCTCGAGGTGAGACCAGCCAAATCTCCATGTCAATATGAGTCCAATAAGATATTTTGAAATGTTTTTATTCATATTTTCAACCATTGAAATGCAATGGCCATCAAGTTTGAATGCAATGACCATCAAGTTTGAATGCAAATAGGATATGTGCTTGCCCAAGTGGCCATGTTTGCATGTAACACCTCCGAGTGGCCTATGTATTGCCGGAGTGTTGATTAATTTACATCCCAGCAAATTTCAGGCGCTCGATATGTCCGTTTTTAGCAAAGGTCATGCCGGATTTTTTTCGTGAATTTTAGCATGACTTGATTTTCTAGAAAGATAATTAAATGCCATTTAGGGTTGACTTTAAGTATGTCGAGGCTCCATACATGACAACCAAAAAATGAGTGAGGGAGAAAGTCTGCACCATAAGGAAGAATCCTGACTATTGTCGTGGGGGTCATTTCTCCTTCGTCTCCTTGTGCTATACCTTTGTTATGCACTATGGGAAGGAGGAGTAACGACCATCACCGACGGTCAAAAAATCAGTGAGGGAGTGTGTCCACCATATATGAGAGAAGAAGAATGCCAACTGTTGTCATGGGGGTCGCTTCTCCTTCGTTCCCGTCTGCTAGACATTTTGGTTTAATGCACTCGGGGACGAAGGGAGGAGCGACCATCACCAACGGTCGAATATATACACCATGTGATCTGAGAGTTTTCAAAAAGAGACTCGACAGACTGATAGTCAACCCGTGCTAAATAATAATGATCTAGTTTAGTTTTATAGTACATATGTTGAATTTAGAAGTTTAATCTTTGAATTATGAATATAGCAAATGTCGTCGGATGATGAAAGTCTCGCAGAGTCCTCCTGGTGCGGCGACAACCAGGGTTTCTGCGATAGGCCTCACTTGGTAGAAGGTCGGCGCTTCAGCATTAAGCTCTAGGAGACCTTCGATGTTGAAACGGTACGCAACCACGCAAAGTGTTTTTTTGTAATTAAGGTCGACTTCTTCTTCTTCAATATGTAATTTTTGTCTTTTATAATTCGACTAGCTTATCCCATGCCATGCAACACGCTATGTCTTGGAGAGGATGGATTTTGAAGATCATGAAAATATGAAAACAAAGATAGTTCACTTAAGGACCCATCATGGTTTTGATTTTCCTATAAATCTATACAATTATGTGAGCGCATCCCATTTTGGTTGCCCGAATTGGGAAGCACTTTGCAAGGCATATAATTTCCATGAGGGTATGCTTGTCACCATAGATCTTGGTGATCCTGACATCAGGGAAGACAATATGGACATTTGGGTCCTTGTTGATACGCTTCCAATTCTACCGCTATGTGTGTTTCTCAAACATAGTTATTAAGTAATTTATATTGTTTATTTCAAAATAGTTGACAACTTATTTCCATTGATAGCTTATTTTCATTCTTCAAAGAATGTGCGGAAGATGGTAGACAGAACCTACTACACCGATGGCGCAGAATTAACTAATCACGAGAAAAATCATCTGATCTCATTTATTAATGATCTTGAGAATTACAATATCTATAATCAAACTCCTGCACATTATGGTCAATACTTGCCACTAGTGCATGTGTTGAACTACGATAACATCCATCGAGATGGCATGGAAATATTTTTTACTATTACCACATCCATGCATCTTGTGCATAAATTCTTGTAAAACTAAACTACATTGCTAACTATGAAGTTATTACTATGTTTTTCAACAGAAAATCCCGAAGGATTGTGTGCCTCATGTGATGTTTCCGAAAGGTCTCCTTGATGTTATGAGCTTACGGCCAGGTCATCCTACGCATCACAGTTGTTCATACCGGATTTCTAAAACCGATGAAGATATGACAATCAAAGATTGAAAACAATGTATGGTCAGTCGCAGGGAGGTACATGGAAGAAACATTGTGCGGCGCGTAAGAATTGGACACAGGATAATCTCCATTCTCCATAATGGAGAGTCAGGGCCTATCTTGTTTTATGCTATTTTACTTAAGAGAGTGTAGTAGGTCCTAAGAGAGGAGTAGGTCCGGTACAATGTGTTATTATGTGGTATAATGTGTTAGAGTTGATGATGATGAGGAGGAGGGGTTGTGATTATGACTAGTGACCAACTTGCTATATGATTTCTCATAAACGAAAATGATGATCATGAGGAGTTGTTATATTACAATGATGTATTATGATGATAAGTTGTTAATGACAAGATGATGATGATGATGATGAGTTATTATGTCATTGGGTGAAAGAACCGCGATTTAGTTTCAAGTGGATGGATTCAAAGTGACCATTGGTCACTTTGGATCCATGCACCTGAAACTAATCCACGGTTCTTTCACCCAGTGATATAATAACTCATTCTGATGTAAAAACAATCTCTAAATTGCTACTGTATGAAAACTTGTATAATGGCATATGAATATGACATAAAAAAATAAGAAATACGTAACAATAGTAGTAGCATGGGTAGGGAGGCATGCTGCTAGTAACTACCAGTAGCGCTCTCTACCAAAAGCGCTACTGGTAAGCAAGTATAGCAGTAGCGAGGGCAAACACACGCTACTGATACACTTTAGCTGTAGCACCGTATCAGTAGTGCGCCACCCCACGCTACTGCTATACCTAAACCGGCACTACTGGTAGCCTTTTCCCTAGTAATGTTCCCTCACTAAGTTTGTCAGCATTATTAGAGGGAAAGAATGTCATGTGTTCCTAGTTCGGTATGGAAATTGGCAAGGTTTTGCAGTGTCTGTGGACTAATTGGTCATGGTGTTAAGGAGTGTGGTACTGTTGTACATGAGGAAAAGAACAAGAAGTTTGGAGCATGGCTCTATGCGGACACTTTGAACAAACCTAGGTCAGAGGGTCAGTTCGTACGAAACAACGGGTCGAAGGTAGATGAGAACCTTTCCCAGTCAAAGAACGGAGGGAAAGCAAAGGTGGATCCCGAGGGTACGGATACTGCTGGGAGCCCCTCTAAATTTGGCAGTACTCATATGCAGGTAGACCCATCGGTCAGGAAGAGATTAGCACTGGAAATTTGCAACAAGGCTAAAGGGGTACAAGAGCTTGGTAAGCCGGTGGGTATCCTAGCTCTAACCTAGGGCAATGGTGAGGATGGCGACCAGAATTCACATACAAGTAGTGTAAATAGTAAGAGAGCTTGTATCGGCTCTAAGGATGTTTCACGTGATAGATCGGCGGCCTCCCTCGAAGAGGACCGTCGGACGCAATGAATACCTTATTCTGGAACTGCCGGGGTGGGGAGCCGCCGAACTATTCGTGAAGTTTTGGCCCTCTCTAAAGCCAATTCCCCAGGGCTGATTTTTCTGCATGAAACAAGACAAGTCTGAAGTAACTTGGAAAAAATTAAGCGGAGGTTGCTGCTACTTCTTGATCTTGTGTTGGTATTTCCCTTGAAGAGGAAAGGGTGATGCAGCAAAGTAGAGTAAGTGTTTCCCAAGGTATCAATACAGTAGGAGACAACGCATAAGTCATTGAATACCTGCACAAACAATCAACAAACTTGCACCCAACGCGATAAAGGGGTTGTCAATCCCTTCACGGTTACTTGCAAAAGTGAGATCTGATAGAGATAGATAAACAGTAAAGTAAATATGTTTGGTATTTTTAGTTTATAGATCGGAAAGTAAAAGATTGCAAAATAGTAGATCGGGAACTAATAAGATTGAAAAGAGACTTAATATGATGGAAAAGAGACCCAGGGGCCATATATTTCACTAGTGGCTTCGCTCAAGATAGCAAATAATACGGTGGGTCAACAAATTACTGCCGAGCAATTGATAGAAGAGCGCATAATTATGACAATATCTATGGCAATGATCCTGAACATAGGCATCACGCCCGTGTCAACTAGACCGAAATGATTCTGCATCTACTACTATTACTCACGCATCGACCGACTCCTGCCTGCATCTAGAGTATTAAGTTCATGAAGAACGTAGTAACACATTAAGTAAGATGACATGATGTAGAGGAATTAACTCAAGCAAGATGATGAAAACCCCAGTTTTTATCCTTGATGGCAACAATACAATACGTGCCTTGCTGCCCCTACTATCACTGGGAAAGGACACCTCAAGATTGAGCCCAAAGCTAAGCACATCTCCCATTCCAAGAAAAACCAATCTAGTAGGACAAACTAAACCGATAATTTGAAGAGACTTGCAAAGATATCAAATCATGCATATAAGAATTCAGAGAAGACTCAAATAATATTCATAGAAAATCTTATCATAAATCTACAAGTCATCGGATCTCGGCAAACACACCGCAAAAGAGTATTACATTGAATAGATCTCCAAGAACATTGAGGAGAGCATGGTATTGAGAATCAAAGAGAGAGAAGAAGCCATCTAGCTACTAGCTATCGACCCGTAGGTCTATGGTAAACTACTCACGCATCATCGGAAGGGTAATGGTGTTGATGTAAAAGCCCTTCCTGATTGAATCCTCCTCCGGCAGGACGCCGAAAAAGCCCCCTAGATGGGATCTCACGGGTACAGAAGGTTGCAGCAGTGGAAAAGTGGTTTCGTTGCTCCCCCAGATGCTTTTAGGGTATAAGAGTATATATAGGCGAAGGAACTAGGTCAGGAGACCTACAAGGGACCCACGAGGCAGGGGGCGCGCCATACCCCCTGGGTGCGCCCTCCACCGTCGTGGCCGCCTCGTTGCATCTCTGACTTCATCTCCAAGTCTCGTGGTTTGCTTCTGGTCCAAAAAAGATCATCACGAAAGTTTCATTCCATTTGGTATTCCTTTTTTGTGAAACTCTAAAACAGGCAAAAAACCATAAACTGGCACTGGGCTCTAGGTTAATAGGTTAGTCCCAAAAAAATACAAAATAGCATATTAATGCATATAAAATATCCAAAACAGATAATATAATAGCATGGAACAATAAAAAATTATAGATGCATTGGAGACGTATCAATTGCAGATGAAGGGTTTTGCTGGTGTGTCTAGTGATGGTCTCAGTGGGGGTCTCGCCATATTCTGGGATAAATATCTACAAATGACCGTGTTAGATTCTTGTATGGGGTACATCGACGTGCGAGTGGTTGATAAAGCGGGTGCTAAGACATGGAGAACAAGTTTTGTATACGGTGAGCCGCGGGTTAAAAACCACTGCCGTTTGTGGAATCATCTGACTAGTCTATGATCATTCCCGACAGAGCCGTGGCTAGTGTGTGGAGCTTTTCTTTTTGAACCAAAACCGAAACCCATATAACAATCATTCTATGGTATGTATATATTAAAATAAAAAGTATTTACATGAGTGTACAAGTCAAGAAGATAAAATCAACCAATTCCTGCTCTATCGAACCCAAACATGTTGTAAAATTTAACTTAAGTACTGATCAATCCAGCTGGAGAGTTGGGCCTCAAACTTGAATTTGATTCTATGCCTGAGAAGTAGGAGATCATGTTTTAGGAGGCCTTTCCATGCTTGAATGGACGGATGTTGAGCGCGGAAGATTTTCCCATTCCTCTAAATCCAAATAGTCCAACATCCCATGATGAGGACTTTCATGGCGAGCCAGTAGTGTAATTTCATAAGGAGATATTGTTTCTATGGACAAGTAGAACTTCCCAGCAACTTGAGGCAAAATCACAATCTCAAAATAAGTGTAGGGAGGTCTCTTCACATTGGAGGGGAAGAGCTCGCATTTATAAGATGAGAGTTGAAAAGAGTTTATGTGCATGATTGCATGGGGATGACGATGTCGATGTCTAATCCATGCATATAAGCATGGTGCGCGAGTCGAGAGCAAATTTCCGATATGATCTCCCCCCGCCGCTGAGTGCCTGAACTGGACCACCACCACATGCCTTGTTGTGGTTAGCACGTAGCAAAGCCACTCCATCGTCCTCCATCCTCGATCGTCGTTCTATGCGCGGCTCTGACACACATGGCTACGTCAGTCCTTCGTGTAGCTTCCATACGTGTCCGGTCATCCAGACATGCATGGTCACCACGCCGCACATTCTTCAGCGGTGCGTATCCATCAGGCAAAAGTTGTCTTGTGTAGATCCTTCACATCATCTTATCTCGCTCCACATCAGGCAACGGCTGGCATGCGCGCCTTAAGTTCACCGCTAGCTGTGTGGTAGTTGCACACACGTGCTGCCTGCTGCGTCCGTCCGCTCTGCTAGCTAGCGCTCATGGCATCTCTTGAGCTCGATTCTACCCTACTCCTCTGCGTCCTCTTCATGGTATCTTGCTTCACTATCATCGCGAGAGGCTTCGGATATGGCCGCCGGAGTGCGCAACCACCTTCGATGCCAGGGTTGCCCATCATCGGCAACCTGCACCAGCTCAGGCGGGGCTGTCACTAGTAGAAAAACCCACATTCTTCCCGGTTCGTGAGGGCCATTTGTCCTGGTTCCCGAACCGGGACTAAAGGGTCGTTACTAAAGCCCTGTCCCTTTAGTCGCGGTTCGCCCAGGAACCGGGAAATATGGGACTCCACGTGGCCGCTGCCGCTTGCCTAGGAAAGGGGCCTTTGGTCCCGGTTGGTGCCACCAATCGGGACCAAAAGGATTCCACGCGTCAGCATTTCAGGGGCTGGGTTTT
>NC_057795.1:584016203-584020592 GCF_018294505.1 Triticum aestivum
TAGAGAGGACTCAACACGCAAGCTAGCTAGTAAGGAAATGAAGGAAACTATTAACTACAAAAGATCGTCATGAACATATACAGAAGTGATCGATCTCTGCTTCTCCGAGAGATTGGTCGAACAACAAGTTTTCGTATATCTTACCGACGATACTGGCTACATATATATATACAATGTGTAAGATCTCTTACAATACCCTAACATATGACCTCAACTTCCACATGCATGGTGGTATTCTACGGCTTTATTGATGATGTGGTCAAGAAAGAATCCAGCCAATTCCTCTTGAATAGCTCGCATGCGATCTTGTGGTAGGAGTTCATTCTGCATCTCCCACATCTAATTTGAATAAGGGGGTCAATACATATATATATGAATGAAACTCAACAGAAATGATGGTAATCAAATAAAGTTGTGAATATTTTTGCTTACGCACTTCATATTGTATTTTAGAGTAGCCCCGCCTATTCTTGGCCGTCGCGTTGTAGATGAACTCACAGACGTAGTATCCATAGTAATTATTCCCGGCTTCCTGCCACAAGCACTTTACGAGAAATAGAGGTCAATCAAACTGATAATGAAGCATTATAAATGGCATTTATGAAAGTAGCTTGAACCAATGGGAGATGCGTGGAACTAGCTAGCTAGTAGTACTTACTTTCGGTTATTTCCATCGCAGATCCTGCGGCAGTCCCGAAACTTGTGCGGTGAATACTTTCCAAACCCAGTGAGACAAAGAAAACAGTTACTTGATATCATGAAATGAACAAAGTTGCCGATATGGTGCGATAATGATCGATTCAACTTACTTCTCGAGCATTTTAGACATGTTCGCATAGTCCTCGGGATCTTTTCGTCTCAAGTCTAAGACGTTTACTAGTCAATGCTCAAGCTTAATCTCTAGGAGAATATAGTGGAACCTGCGCACGCATGCATAACTCATCAATTACATTAATTACTATAACCTCGAGTAATAATTAAGGGAAAACAAATATGCACAAGACAGTAACACTCACTTGAAGTTGTAAGGAAAGAGTATTGTATCTTTATTTTGATTTATTACCAATGATCATAGCAAGTTGTCCTCAGTTTCTTTGGCATGAAATGTAACCGTAAATTTATCTATGAGATTTGTGTTAATGAACCCAATATCATACATTTCAGCTTTTCTACATTCAGTGATCTTCAATCTGCATAATATAGTGAGGATAATTATATATACATGCAATGAAAGAGCTGAGTTATATTTAGAGACTTAATGAAAGAAGTAGTACTTACAGACAGTAGCAAGTGACCGTTAATGTATCGAGGGCCTTTAGATTGAAAAACTGGAAGAACTCCTCAAATGGAATAGACAACTCCTCAATTCCACAGAGGTCGTACTGATCCTCTTTAACTTTCAGCGTCAAAGTATCAATTTTCTTCCCAGCTGACTGCTTTCTGCAGGTTTCCATGTACGAATCATGGAATCTGTGCATCATCGTTGTTAGAGTAGTTCCATCTTTGACTAGAGGCTTCCCGTACTCGTATTTGAATTCGTCCACCTCCATTATATAAAAATGGGCATTGTCGTCGTGCATGTAATCTGCAGGATTGGTACCGGGCAACATCTCCGGATGATTAGCGACGATATCGGTAGACATCTTGAGCGGGGGGCACGATTGGTTCGCTTGTTCGCCGAGCTGGGGATTTTTTCCCACTTCTTCATTCTTGTAACCTTTTGTCACTCCAAGTACTTCCCGACCGCTTCGCTTCCTTATATGTATTTTCAGTAATGCGCTCATAGTTGGTTTGCGGCGGAGACTGTGTGGTTGCTACAGGGCATCCAAAGTGCGCTTCACTTTCACCGGATCTATCTTCTCCTCCGGAGGTGGATGTCTCTTAGCTCTTTGCGTTTCGAAGTAGTCCTTCACTTGGGCTTGACAGATATCCTTGTTTTCCTGTACGGTCATCTCGTATGGTAACTTCTCTGGAGTCTTGAGAGATGGACCGAATCTATATTGCCTCCCGCCTCTGGCTGTACTGCTAGACGCCGGAGAAGGCCGAGTGGCTGTGACTGTCTTCTTTTGTTGCTTACGAGGTGGAGGAGAAGGACTACGACGCGCCGGGGAAGCTAGAGCGGCGGCGGGTCTCTTCCGCCCTTGCTGACGAGGCGGAGAAGGAGGAGGCTGGCTGGTAGGGCGCGCCAGCGCAGGCGGAGTGCCGCCACGCGCTGGAGAAGGAGGCGGAGTGCCCTGATCACTCGCCGAAGGAGTAGGCGGAGGAGGAGGCAAAGTGTCCTGACTCGTCGGAGGAGAAGGAGGAGGCAGAGGCGTCCAGTTCGGAAGGTTGATGAGCTCCTTCCGCCGTAGGCATGGAGTCTTCAGAGCAGAACCCAGCCGAGTCTCCCCTTCACAAGTAGGGTTGTCAAGCAAGAGCTCCGCAAATCCTCCGCACGTCTTGAGCTTGCGTTGGTTTTCCTCGAAGAGGACAGTGTGATGCAGCGATAGTAGCATAAGTATTTCCCTCAGTTTTTGAGAACGAAGGTATCAATCCAGTAGGATGCTCCTCAAAAGTCCCACGCACCTACACAAACAAACCGAGAACTCGCAACCAACGCAATAAAGGGGTTGTCAATCCCTTCACGGCCACTTGCGAAAGTGAGATCTAATAAAGATAGTAAGATAGGATAAATATATTTTTGGTATTTTATAAGATAGATGCAAAGAGTAAAGATGCAAATAAAAGTAGATTGGAAGAAATATGATAAGAGATAGACCCGGGGGCCATAGGTTTCACTAGTGGCTTCTCTCGAGATAGCATAAGTATTACAGTGGGTGAACAAATTACTGTCGAGCAATTGATAGAAAAGCGCATAGTTATGAGATTATCTAGGCATGCTAATGTATATAGGCATCACGTCCATAACAAGTAGACCGACTCCTGCCTGCATCTACTACTATTACTCCACACATCGACCAACTCCTGCCTGCATCTAGAATATTAAGTTCATAAGAACAGAGTAACGCATTAAGCAAGATGACATGATGTAGAGGGATAAACTCAAGTATATGATATAAACCCCATCTTGTTATCCTCGATGGCAACAATACAATACGTGCCTTGCAACCCTTTCTGTCACTGGGTAAGGACACCGCAAGATTGAACCCAAAGCTAAGCACTTCTCCCATGGCAAGAAAGATCAATCTAGTAGGCCAAACCAAACTAATAATTCGAAGAGACTTGCAAACATAACTCAATCATACATAAAAGAATTCAGAGAAGATTCAAATATTATTCATAGATAAACTTGATCATAAACCCACAATTCATCGGATCTCGACAAACACACTGCAAAAAGAGTTTACATCGAATAGATCTCCACAAGAGAGGGGGAGAACATTGTATTGAGATCCAAAAAGAGAGAAGAAGCCATCTAGCTAATAACTATGGACCCGTAGGTCTGGGGTCAACTACTCACAACTCATCGGAGGGGCAAGGATGTTGATGTAGAGGCCCTCCATGGTCGATTCCCCCTCCGGCAGAGTGCCGACGAAGGCTCCAAGATGAGATCTCGCGGATACAGAAGGTTACGATGGTGGAAATTGTGTTTCGTCCTCCTCCTGGATGTTTCCGGGGTACGTAGGTATATATAGGAGGAAGAAGTACGTCGGTGGCCGGCCGAGGGGCCCACGAGACAGGGGGCGCGCCCCCCTCCTATCTCGTGGGAGCCTCGACAGCTTCTTGGCTTGCACTCCAAGTCCTCTGGATCACGTTCGTTCCAAAAATCACGCTCCCAAAGGTTTCCTTCCATTTGGACTCCATTTGATATTCCTTTTCTTCGAAAAACTGAAATAGGCAAAAAAACAGCAATATGGGTTGGGCCTCCCGTTAGTAGGTTAGTCCAAAAAATGATATAAATATGTAAAATAAAGCCCATAAACATCCAAAAGTGGTAATATAATATCATGGAACAATCAAAAATTATAGATACGTTGGAGACGTATCAAGCATCCCCAAGCTTAATTCCTGCTCGTCCTCGAGTAGGTAAATGAGAAGAAGAGAATTTTTGATTTGGAATGCTACCTAGCATAATTCATAATGTAATTTCCTTTATTGTGGCATGAATGTTCGGATCCAAATGATTCAAAATAAAAGTTCATATTGATAAAAGAAATAGTAACACTTCAAGCATAGACTACGAAAAAAGTCACATCCGTGACATTTTGGGCTAAACAAAAAAAAATTATGTCATACATATGACACTTCTATGATGATAATTGTGACAAAACCCGGTATCATCACAGATGTGGTGGGCTCCTACTTCTATGACAAAAAATTATGACAGACAATGGGCTTTTCATCCTGGGTGGGCCGGAGACGCAGCTGCATGACATTCTTTGGGCCGTC
>NC_057795.1:584021084-584038329 GCF_018294505.1 Triticum aestivum
CCGTTTTGACCATAGCGCTCCAACACAAGTCTGTTTCGTCCGTTTTGCGGTACGCCACACCCCTCCCGATGAACAGGACCCCCGTTTTGCCCGTAGGAGGTCCGTTTCGTCCGTTTTGCGGTACGCCACACCCCTCCCGATGAACAGGACCCCCGTTTCGACCGTAGGAGGTCCGTTTCCTCTGTTTTGCGGTACGCCAGGCCCCTCCCGATCAACAGGACCCCCATTTTGACCGTAGGAGGTCCGTTTCCTCCGTTTTGCAGTATGCGCTACTAGGCGGTCGAGACCCCGCCCGTATGTACACATACATGACCATATTTTCTTTCTTGCACCCTGGATGCTGTACGTACGTGTACATGCTACGTGCGCGCCTCTACTACGACACGTGCGTGACTCTACTACGACACGTGCGCGCCTCTACATCGAACAGTATGTACGTACATGTTTGCGACCAGGATGACAATGCTACGTACGCTTTGACCAGGTGGGTCCCGACTGTCAGGCACTTCCTTGCCCGCGAAGATGTAGCTGGTGGGTCCCAGCAGTCAGGGGGGCGAATCGTTTTTTTGTTTTGCCCGGACGCACTTCCTTGCGTGCAAAGGTGTAGTTGCTGGGTCCCAGCAGTCAGGGGGGGCGAATCGTTTTTTTTGCCCGGACGCACTTCCTTGCGTGCGAAGGTGTAGCTGCTGGGTCCTAGCAGTCAGAGGGCGAATCGTTTTTTTTGCCCGAACGCACTTCCTTGCGTGCGAAGGTGTAGCTGGTGGGTCCCAGCAGTCGGGGGGTGAATTGTTTTTTTTCCGGACGCACTTCCTTGCGTGCGAAGATGTAGCTGGTGGTTCCCAGCAGTCAGGGGGCGAATCATTTTTTTTGGACGCACTTCCTTGCGTGCGAAGCTCGTGGGTCCCAACAGTCAGGGGCGAATCATTTTTTTCGTGAAATACGGTGGCCCGTCAGGTGGGTCCCCGCTGTCAGGTGGAGGAATAATTATTTTGCGCGTAATAAGGAGGCACTTCCTCGCGGCTGCCGTGGACCCAGTTGTCAGCCTCTCCACGTACAGTCCACGTCCGATGGAAGTCGTTCCTTGACCACGTTGACCACGCCGTGCCGAGAGCACCACCGGCGGTGGACCACGGCAAGGCCTAGGAAGCGGACAACGCGGAGCCGGGTAAGACGCGGCAGTGGATGCACACGCACAGAGGAGTACGAGGGTTCACTGGTTCGGCTGCGCTGCCATCGCCGCAGAATAACATGGGGTGTGGGTCAGTGGGTGAGTGGAAGGATGGCCTGGCCAGCGGTGGGAGTATTAGGGGAGGTGAGGCCTCCGCGGCAGCACAGCCGGCCACGGGAGGCAGGAGCAGGCGACACGACCGGCGCTGCTTTGGGCGGCTGGAGCAAGATGACCAGAGGTTGAAGAAGCACGACGGCTGTTGGATGGACATCGTACGGTCACTGCAGCTAGAATCGTTTATATTGACTAAGTTGACAAAGCCCTTGGTACGTCAACTTAGTAGGCCCACAGGTCAGCTTCTGAAACGGTGCGCCCCAGATGTCAGGGGGATGAACCATTTTTTGGGCGGGTGAAGCTAGAATATCCGAGATTGAAGAAGAAGCACGGCATCCGTTGGATGGACATCCAACGGCCACTTCTGCTAGAACCGTGTGTTGGCTATAAGTTGACAAAGCCTTGCATACCCGTCAACTCTGTTTTTTTAGGGTACGCGTCAACTTAGTAAGGCCAGAAGTGTGTGGCAGAGAACTTATAGCCCATTTGAGATTTGTAAGAATGTGTAGCCCATTTTTGAATTCTAATGGAATTTACTACATCCCATTTACAGTTTGTTAAAAGTACATCCCATTTCAACCAACCGTTCAAAACAGAATTCAATAAAATTTCCGACATTTTGATGGGATCCGAATATTTTTATCCCGAAATTTTGTTCAGATTAAATACAATTTCAATATAAATTTATATTGCGTAAAAATCCAACAAAACATTCCACTCGCAACAATTAATGAAAGTAAAATTTTCAATATTCAAAAATAATATTTTATAAAATAATCACTGTTTGGTGCATTTTTTTATAGTTACTACCCAGTTTTTATAATTACATCCCATTTATTATTTCTTAAAGCCCATTTTCTTGTTAAGCCTAATGCATCCCTCCTAGGAAAGATTTGCAGCCGAGCGGGGTGGACAATAACAACTTGACCTTGCCTGGGTATTCCTAAAAAAAGTATAGCTGGGCTAGCCATTTTCAGCTTGGAAAAAATTAATATCTGGGCTGGATATCTGGCCTGGGCTAGAAGGGCCACAGCCCGCCCAGTTAATACCTGCAGCGATGTTTTCGTTGTTGTTCAGAGGAGAAAATTAATATCTGGAGTAAACATCAAAAAACTCTACAGTGCTCACACCTCAAAAACACAAATACTGCTCGAGTTGCTTGGTCCCAGCTGTCGGCCGCTTCTTGTGCAATTCTCTCGTTTATTGACTACTCCCTCCTTTCCGGTTTATAATGCTCAATTCAAAAATCTCACCAATCAAGGTAGATGGCGAGTGGTGGTATACTTTTTCTAGTTTTGCAAAAGCACCTAATTAATGCTCTTGTTATACTCAAAAAATTATGTTTATCAATGCATTAATTGCAATGCATGCATGCATAAAGTACATGCATTGGTCAATTTTCTCTTAATACTTGCATGCAATGATTTAATGCACCTTGGAATCTGAAGATGTGATGGAAAACAAACAAATTGAGCCTTATAAAATGGAAAAACTAAAATTTTGAGATAAGCCCTATAAACCGGAAAGGAGGGAGTACATAGGTAGACAATGGTGTGGGACCGTGATGTCAGGAAACCAGGAGGAAGCCAAATAAATTATAGTTATATATATATATATATAATAAGGAGGCACTTGCGTACGTGAGGCTATGGACCTGGTGGGTCCCCATTGTCATCCTATCCAAGTAAAGTGATCTCCTCGCCCGCGTGCGCTTTCCGCCTGAAATAGTCAGCACCGACCGCCCCGCTTCCCGGTGCAGGCGGTTGCTCCGCCTTCAAATGACGTAAGTGTCGTCCGTCCGTCCATCTGCCGCACACATTAATGATACATGGTTGCCGGCGGCTACTCCGGCGTCACACGTCCGTCCCTCCGCCCGCCCACCATTGCTATATAAACTGCTGCGCCGGCCATAGCCGAAGTCATTCGCATCCGTTGCCTTTCTCCTGTCGATGCCACTACTGCCCACCATGGCTTCCTCGCGCTCCATCGCTCTTCGGGACGGGCGGACGATGGACCACAAGGAGATAGTAGCCATTGCTGCCGACCGGCTGGCCGGTAGGCAGCCGGAGGACGATGACGTCCCAATGGAGAACATGGTAGTCGACGATCCGGCGCCAACCCCCTCCTCCGCGCCATCCTCGCCGGTGCATTGCACCATGACCATTGGCGAGGCCCGTGCCCAATATATGGACAGGGAGAGGCAGATGCGTGAGGAGTAGTTCCGGGAGGCGTAGGCCGACGCCGCCTACAACCACCATCTCCTCCAGGAGCACCTGCAGACGGAGGAGCAGATCGCCGCAGAGCGGGCGGAGCAGGAGGCGCTGCTCGACTCGGACCGCTCCGCCCGCAAGGCCCGCCTCGAGCGCTGGCGGTACCGCATGCGGGTGGCGGAGGCTACAGCTGCCTACAAAGAGGCTAGCAAAGAGCGCAATGAAGCAGGTGAGGCACTGTTTGGTGAGACCGAGGACGAGGCAGAGGACAATGTCGGCTCCGACGAGTCCCCGCTCCGCTGGCGTCGATGACGCCCTGCTCCGCCGACGCCCCGCGACGCCAACAACGAGGCAGAGGACACCGCCAGCTCCGCCGAGGCCACACGGCGCCAACAATGAGGCAGAGGACACTGCCGGCTCCGCCGAGGCCCTGCCTCGCTAACAACGAGGCAGAGGACATCACCGGCTCAGCCGAGGCCCCACCGTGTTGAAGTTGTGTCGAATATAGTGTACGATGTAGGTTACAGTTGGACTTGTAGTTGTATTGTGTTTAGATAGGATATGGAGTCGTGTCCTAGTAGGACACTTGTATCCTAGGCCTCTCTTATATAGCGAGGGTAGACACACGATGTAACCTATGCCAACATAATAGCACCGGAACGCAGGGGAAGCCGGCGGCATGTGCCAGTGTCCAGGGCGACCGGATGCGGTATTGTGACGGTGTCATGGGGAGAAGCGCCCATAGTCAGGCCCCGGGGATGTAGCCATATCGGTGAACCTCGTTAACAAATATCGGTTTCGTGCCTGGCGTGATTGCTTGGTCCTTGGATGATCGACGGTATGCCTCGGATTTATTCTAACAAGTGGTATCATGAGCTAGGCTGTTCGGAGGCCGGCGTTGTGTTGATCTAGTGGAGAAAGAATACGGACGAAAATCTGCAGGAAGCGGCTGTACGTCGGCGAGTTGCGGTTAAGCAGATGTGGTCGAGTTGTAATAGAGCAATCGGGAGACAACATCAAGATTTGTTTGGAACAAAACGATCTCGACAAGATCGGACGTGCGGCGGCTGGAGTGCTTCGCCGAGACGGATCGATCGGTTTGATCGGTTCAGACAGTTGCGAGGCGTGTGCAACAGCAAGCGGAGCTGGCAAAGCCCAGGCGCGGACATGAGCAGGCCGAGGCGTTGCGCACGCGGGAGAGGCCCAGACGGGCCAGTGCCCCAAGTGGGGCTGCAGTGCGTGGTGTGAGGCTGTGAGCAGCAGGTCGCTCGTACATGTGTGTACGGCTGTGTGCGCCAAGTTGGGGCCAACGCATGGCGGCACACTCAGGCATGGTAAATCTCAGCGAGAAAATCATCAAGGGCAGAACCCATCGGAAGTAGCATGGCTTTGGCAGCTATTGTAAAGTAAACATCGGGAGTTGTGCTTGAAGTAGACCAGTACGTGGAGCATTGTTGATCAAAGGGATTCTTTTGGTTGTTTTGCTCAAGTGCACTTGGGCACACCACGGGAGTTACTGTAACTTGGTTGATGCAATAAGGATGCTTGAAACATTGCGGGAAGTCAAGCCGGCTAATGATGGAAGTATCATTGTGATGAAAAATTTGCGGAAGACGATTTGAAATCCTCGAGCGTGTCATACAGTCGAACGAGTTCGGCTGGATCGGACTAGACAGTCTGATGGATCGACGCAATTCGGTTGGTACAGAAGACGGTGATGGGATCGGCGACAACGAAATAGGTGCGTGATGCTGATGGTGACCGACTTCTGGGCATGGAAACACGTGGCGGAGGCCCCGAGGGCTTGTGTGGCTTTGACAAGACTATGGCGCGGGATTGATTCAAGGTGGTGTATACACTGAGCTTGAAGTCGATGAGGCGCAGGGGTGGACTGATCATCTACCATGGAGTCATGTTGAAGGTGGAGCTGGATTGAGGGGCTACGGTGTAAGTCGACGGGGTCGAAGCCTATTCAGCAGACGAAAAAAAAACGAGGGACACGTAGTTCGGACTGGAGCCCAGTGGTCTGATGGAAGCGTGAAACTCGTCATCGGTCAGTGATGATCGGTGGTACTGTGTAGTGGAGGTTGAGTGGTTTGGGTTCGCGACCCTTGAGACTCGACCATGACAGTGGAGGCTCGACGCGGTAATAGCGGCGAGGCATGCGATATGCACGGGCATGGAGACGGGTCAGGGCTCTGGTGGT
This sequence comes from Triticum aestivum, assembly GCF_018294505.1. Taxonomy (NCBI): domain Eukaryota; kingdom Viridiplantae; phylum Streptophyta; class Magnoliopsida; order Poales; family Poaceae; genus Triticum; species Triticum aestivum. The sequence continues at coordinate 584,026,783 of NC_057795.1, forward strand.
CATACATGTGGTGAGACAACTGCGAATTTGACTCGGGATGACTACAAGCAACGGTGAAATTCCTTCAAGTTTCAGACAAACAGTCAAGAAAGGAGCGGTGATGTTGAGTTTAGGTAACTCTTATGCGTGACATCCAATATGTGAGTTGTTCACTTTTCACGCAGGTCAGTGATCGGTGTGTGATGGCCTTGGACTGATACTCTGAAAGTTGGGAGCACAAACTAGAGTTACAAGGAACTTAATTTTGCTCGAGTGTTGACCAGGGTCAAGAAAAGAAGGGACTACAAGTTGCAGGTGGAGTCACATGGAGTCTTTGGAGTAGCAGCGGTACTCATGGGATAAGCACAAATCCAATGTACATGGAAGTTTGATGCATGGACAAATTCAGGGTGGTGGAGTTTATTCGCCAAGGTGGAGTTTGTTTAAGTTGTGTCGAATATAGTGTACAATGTAGGTTACAGTTGGACTTGTAGTTGTATTGTGTTTAGATAGGATATGGAGACGTGTCCTAGTAGGACACTTGTATCCTAGGCCTCTCTTATATAGCGAGGGTAGACACACGATGTAACCTATGCCAACATAATAGCACCGGAACGCAGGGGAAGCCGGCGGCATGTGCCGGTGTCCAGGGCGACCGGATGCGGTATTGTGACGGTGTCATGGGGAGGAGCGCCCATAGTCAGGCCCCGTGGATGTAGCCATATCGGTGAACCTTGTTAACAAATCTCGGTGTTGTGCCTGGTGTGATTGCTTGGTCCTTGGATGATCGACAGTATGCCTCGAATTTATTCTAACACACCGTGCCAGGAACGTGGGGGAGGATTTCCACCGCTCCGCTGAGGCGTCGCCCACCGGCAATGAGACAGAGGCATCGCCGGCTCCGCCGAGGCCCCGCCCTGCTGCCAATGAGGCCGCGCCTCACAGAAAATGAGGAAAAATAGAACACGGTAGGTCGCCGCCGCTCGGGTCCAAGTAAGGCCACTGCTACTACCCTCCGGTTGAAGCCAAGCTAGGCGGGTCGACCATTGATGGCCGGTTAGCTTCTTGGCGGTGACATGGAGTCGGAGAGCTGCGCTGGAGAAGAATGCTGCTTCTACTTAACTGCTGGTGCAGTTGGCTGACTGACACGTGGGCCCAACAGGCCACATGTTAGTTACGCAACTGCACCTGCAGTTAAGTCACTGAAGCTTCTGTTCGGCTCAGCGGGACACAGGCGGGTAGCTTCGATTAATTAATTATACCTCCAGCGCACCCCTTTTTAGTTTTTTTTCGAAAAGGAGGATGACCCCTGGCCTCCGCATCTGGGAGATGCATGCAGCCACAAACACCCCTTTTTAGTTGAAGAATGTATGAAATGTAATGAAATCCGGCATGTTTATATGAAATCCGATCGTGTATGAATGAATTTATTTCGATTAGTTCGAATTCCTGTATCACTGGCATTGGATGAACATGCAAAACAATACGTACTAACATTATTGCCAGGGTGATCACCACGTTTGCAGCAGTTTCACATGCTAAATAAACCAGTTGTTCTTTTTGTGCAGTTCCACCAAAATCAACCAAATTCGCGCGTAGCTTGTATGATTTCACCCTTATATGTTGCAACGCCTTGAACTTATGGGCACCTCTTTTCTTGTGGTGGAAATGAATGATTCGATGTATTCATGAACATTTTGTGCAGTTCCCATTGAAATCAAGCTGAGCACCCCTGTTTGCACAAATACAAAAAAGTGATTAGTATAAAGCAAACTGTACTATGAATTGACAGTTTCAACAGGCACATAGATGGTCCATGTAGAGCACACTTTTAGAAAAATGGAACTCACCAAAAAGAATCCTAGAACAACATTGTACTTGCGCATCACAGCAAAAAAATGGAGATTTGTCAGTCCTTCTGAGCTGAAGTTAGTTTGGTCTTGTGGGGAGTAATGTAACCATCCTTCAACTGCTCCTTCTGATGAGAAGATAGACAGTGCTTCTTCATCCTGGCATAATCGGAACTAGTCACTTCACGTACTCCATATTCTTCTTCAGAGGAAGATGATCCTGTTGTGCAAAGACAAGAGGACTACTAAATGCTAGCATCCATGTTTGCTCGAAAAAAAGGAAAGGAAATATTTAAAACATCACAGATGAAGCACTTCCCAAGGACAATACCACATTTTCATGACAGTATCTAAACAGTAGCACAACACCAATAGAGATTACAAAGCTTAATCATATGGATGAAATCAGTGGGCGAGTACCAACCTTTGTCAGGAGGCTGATTGTGTAGAGCATACAGATGAAGCACTTATCGGGAACCATCTGTTGCTATCTAAGGGGGTGGCCATGCTTACTATATACTCCTCGATTAGTTTAATGTTTCCAACATCTTCTTGTGCAGTTCCACTAAAATATATGGTATCTTCAAAGAAGATCCATGTTTGCACAAGTAGAGATAATTACGTATGGCATCAAATCAGTGGCAAAACAATTGCTCGTTCCAGCCATATCAATAAATTAAGATGCAAAACTATATCATTACTTATGTCATCACAGTTCCAGTGCTTCATTACAGCACCGGGAGTTGATTTTTGTTTTTCTTCCGCTTGTTCTTCCCCGTCATCACTTGGTTCAATAACACACAAGCTTCGCCTTCAATGTAAGATTTGGCATGTCAATCAGGGAGCACAAGTATAGTACTAAACTTAATTTTCTAATCAAAGTGGCAAAATACAGGCCAGCAGTTGTGAAATATCCTTATCTTACCTCAATGGGATATTATGGTGCACATACAGATTGGAAGTCTTTTCTCCATTTGTGTAGTTCACTAAAATCAAGCAACATTATCGTACAAGTAGCACAACATATGAAAGCACACTACAGAATCATGTGAAAGAAGGCTAGTACTGACCTCTCATGATGCGGAATTCAAACAACTCACAAGAAGAAGATCTGAACCAAATTCGCCTTAATGGATAGGAAGTAAGATCTCCTCTTATGCAATTCCACTAAGATCAGGCAATCAAGAAACGTTGTCGGTGTGACATTTTGGTTGAACTGCACAAAACACTCTTAAAACAAAAGTGTTTTGTGCAGTGCAACAAAAGGTCACAATGGCAACGAGGTGAAGTAGATAACCCTGTTTACACAGAGGTGCAAAGGAAACAATTAGTGGTCAATAACTGTGGATGACACAGAAGCCAACAAAAAGAAGCATCCACCTTATCTAAATGGGAAAGAAAGCAAGACAGTAGCATTTCTCAAACGGTGGCATTGATTAATATTAACATAGAGATTATATTAACAATAAAATTCGTTAAACATGTAATTTGCTTTTAACTGTGGCATTGCATCAATTTTCCAGCGGCATTATTAGAGGGTGTTTGTTTACAGGGACATTTTGGTGTAGGGACCAAAAAAACTCCGTGTCAGTCACATCTAAACCAAACAGGAGGGACTTTTCGGGACTAAAAGTGGCCATTTGGGACTAAAGAAAGAAGACCCCGAGGGAGTCTTTTTGGGACTTTTTCCAACAGTTGCCCCTGCCACGCTTCGCACCTTGTTTCTATTAGTTCATTACTAGGGGTAACATGGTCTTTTATCATGTCATTTAATAACCTCTAGTCCAGGTTTAGTCCCTGGAACCAAGCAGGTAGGGACAAGGGAGTTTTTAACCAAACAGGGCCATAGATTAACAACAGCTAATGAGTTGCACGGGACAATGGACGCACCAGCACCATGTGCATCTACCGATGTACTGTGGTCATGCACAGTCTGTTGCAACAAAGAACAAACAACCAAGGAGCATATTTGTGTTGGTCCCAGTTTTGTTATCTTTAGACACCTTTCCCTATGTGAGCGCAACAAATCTAGTCCTTCTCAAACTCTACAGCCTTGTCCCTTCCTTTCCTTTTTGAACTAGTACTTTCGCCCCTTCCTTTCCTCTTTGAACCACGTCCTAGATTTATGTGATACAACTTTCCCCACTACTTTCCCCCATTCCTTTCCTCTTTGAACCACATCCTAGATTCATGCTATACAACTTTCCCCCTTCATTTCCTCTTTGAACCACGTCCTAGATTCATGCTATATACAACTTTTCCCACTACTTTCCCCCACTCCTTTCCTCTTTGAACCACGTCCTAGATTCATGGTATACATGCAGCTAGAGCAATACATGTGGAGTAAGTAAAATATACCTTAAGGTTCTTGGGGCGTGGTTCCGTGGGCGACGGGACGGCAGCGAAGAAGAAGAAGGGTCGGAGGCCCTCCCGCGCCGCCGTTGGGTGGAAAGTGAATAGCAGCGCCGGTAGTGGATTCCCTCCCTCACCGACGGCGACAGCGTTAAGCCTCCTTCCCTTCCCAGCGGACGGATCCTGCCGGCTCTTTGAGCAGCAGTGAGGGGAGAGAGAGGCCAATGAAGTCTTGTTTAGATCTGGAGAGGGCGAGAGAGTGTGAAGAGAGCAACTACAAGCGCTGAGGATCCAGCGGGAGAGGACGAGAGAGTGTGAAGAGAGCAACTATAAGCACTAAGGCTCCAACGTGTATATATATACTGGAGAGTGTGAAGCGTGCAAACCCTAGAAAACATTTTGACCAGTCAAAGAATCCTCCTAGCAAAAATTATGCTCAAGTGTAGTTATCGAACCCGAGACCTCAAGTTTGATGAGCGAACAGGCTAACCCGCTACACAACCCTCCCGTTATGTTCAACGAGAGGAAAATAACCTTTTATACATTCCTGCATTCGTGTGACAGGCATGCCGTGTTTTTGTGTGTGTGTGTGGGGGGGGGAGTCATTAGGATTTCAATCATAATCGTGTCATGTAGCTTTGGTGGTAAGACTATCCACAGTGGTGCAGAAATAATGCAGCCTTAGTCACCTTACCTCTCTCCACGTAGTACGTTGGGTCCCACCAGTCAGAGGGTGAAACAAACAAATTAATAAGAAAAATTAAAAGCGCCAACGGTGTATCTTACTACCGCACACATCTCGCTACTGGTCGGGAACACTGTCCAATTGATCCCTCTGTTCGCTCACGTACTATTTTAAGTGAATCCTTATTATAACATGCACACAAATTTTCGGCACTTGTATTCGACTTAAGTCAGTGTGCCACCGTATCTTGTATACTTACTACTCCCTCCGTCTAGGTGTAATAAGTCACGTTAGAAGGTGCAACGGGACCAAGGTGTGTGCGTGTCCGTGTGTGTGTTAGAGAGTGTGATAGATCGACCTACTCCTACATAGATATGGTGTGTAGTGTACGATTATAGCCACGAGAGTCGGTGCATCCTCTCGTTTTCGGGCGTGTCCGGTAGGGACATGCGGACAACTGCCACGCCCGCTCCTGACCAGCCTGGCCCACCCAAAGCCCCTCCATCGCCCGCGTGCGCTTCCCGCCCGAAACGGTCAGCGCCGCTCCAAAGAGTCGGTGCCGCATTCATGCCCGGGCAGAGCGGACGCGACCTCTCACTGGCGCAAGAGTGATGGTTGCTTCGTCCGTTCAACTTACTGCTGGGTCTATGTGATTTGACGGCTCATTGGTCTTTATTACTGAGGTGGTAGGACTGCTGGATGTCCCACGCTTTCGGCGAAAGGAGGTAGTAGATTACAATTTTCTCCATTCTTACAGCGGAGGAGTGCAAGAGCAGTGAAAACACGCAGGCTCAGTGATTACATGGCCCACCTCACACTATCACCGTGCGACACCTAACTCTTTACATAGTACTCCCTCTGTTCCTAAATATTAGTAAATGAGTCACCGCTCATTGTCGCGGAACAACGGTATATCTCTCTGTGCAAAATTATCGATTTCATAGAACTAAAAAAAATCTATAACTGCATGACAAATGTGGTAGCCAAACTAAATAAACTCCCATCATCATTTAGATCATCCCACATAAGGAAAAAAGATCAGCCAACTCCTATTGCATAATGGGATTATATTTTTCTTTTTGACATGTTAATGGGACTTAAAGCTCACATACATGCATGCTACCGGCGCATGCTTGCATGTAGACATGTTGATGTGATTTAAAACCCACTCACATGCATGTGCCACGGTATTTCTGCATGCTTGCATGTGGCTTAGTGATGAGCCTCTCAATGTCTAGATCAGACGGCTCTTATGACTGATTTACTTCATCTAACAGCTACATCAATTTTGATGATGTGGCTCAAGGAGAGGATAGATAATTCCTAGTAGTGGGGGCTAGCTATTACTAGTAGATAAGTCTTTGTAGAGATTCCACTAGGTGAACTACATACGAAACAAAATGAATGAATCTACACTTAAAATGCATCTATATACATTCGCATGTGGTTCATGGTGAAATCTCTACAAAGACATATATTTAGGAACAGAGGAAGTACTAGTATAGTACATGCTGTAATTTATCAGCGAGATAATTTTGTACAATGCTATGAAGCTTCCAGCTTCTGTTACATGTATCTTGCGTCCATGGTTGCCCGTTGCAACATTTCATCAAATACAAAGGAGACTAACATGCATGCTATTGCATCTCAGTGATTGACAGATCATAGCAAATATGTACTCCCTCCGTTCCAAAATAAGTGTCTCAACTTTATACAAACTTTAGTACAAAGTTGTACTACTACGAAAGTTGACACTTATTTTGGAACAGAGGTAGCTAAAGAAAAAATGATCCATGCAGTCCCTAGCCCTTGAACCGTGAACCCTGACCAGGCTTCAATTTGCTGGCAATGTTCGAGCTTCCTAATAAATGAAGTTTGCAACCTTTTGACCATTGGATCATTTTGTGCAGTTTCACCAAAATCGAGATAAGCATCCTTGTGGCAAAGAAATTGAAGAAGCGTGATTATAATAAGATTACTAGGACTAGTTCATGAGACATAAACTCATCACAAATACAGTACGTAGAAGCCAGTAGAGGTATCAGGTATGTGTGGGGCAAAGAAGTAGAGAAATATCCACATGGAGTGATGTGGGCAGCTGGAGTAGTGGTGCAAGCTGGCTGTAAAGGGAGTTGTACCTGAGGGACATAGCTCGACCTTGAGGAGGGAGGCGGGAGGCGGCAACTGCCCACGTCGCGGCAGTGAGCAAGGGACGAAGGCAACCTCACCGGCTTTATGAGAGAGAACGACGGGGACCCCTGATCGGGACGTGCCGACAGTGGGTTTTCGCCGTCGGCGACGGACACCGCATCTACACTAACATCCACCCCTTCCCCAAGCGGACGTGATCCGCCGGGATGTTAGATATGTGGCCACAGTCGTTTTGTGCGAGAGAGTGTGAAGAGAGCAACCCCAGCAAGCAACCGTGTAGGCTGGCCCGTCCTGACTATGTATATAGTGGAGCGGTTTCCTTTTCTCTTCATATAAACCTATCATATTGCATACGTGCCACTGAAGAAAAAAATTATTTATAAATGACGCGGCACCTACTACTCGTTCTCCTATAACCTTGCGCTTGGCATCTCCAAAATATTAACCTTGCGATTGGCCCTTCGCCTCTTTGGGAAGTCGGGCGATAATGGTAGTGCGGTATATATGGTTCTGGCTATATGAGACTGAATGAATTGCTGCACGTCCACCACATGGGCGAGGGTCGAGGGGCGAGGGAGAGTGGTACTACATACGGAGCAAAATGAGTGAATGTACACTCTAAAATACGTCTATATACATCAGTGTTTGGAGTATGTACTAGTAGTTCATATTGAAATCTACTAAGTACATATATATTCCAAACAATATGATATAATCTCTATAACCAAGGTAGTAGGGACGAGGAGTAAACGGAGGGAGTAGTAAATTTTTCTCCTCGTCCTGCGAGCCACCGCGCGCATGGGCGAGGGAGGAGCAAGCTTCACCTCATCCTGCGAGCCACCGCGCCCGTGGGCGGGGGAGACGGTGTACTAAGCAAGCTTCTCCTCGTTCTACGAGTTGAGGGGACACATCAAAAGTACTCCAGTGTATAGAGCCTTGCCTCTAAGGTAGGCCCCACATGGTTTGCCTCTTTTTTTAATTTAACATAGCGCGTCAAGTCACAATTTGTTTGTTCACCCGTGGTAGACGATCCTCCCTCCACCAAGTGGACAACTAGTACACATGCCAAATTACCATGTGGGCTGCCTTTTTCGTACAGAAATGAGCTCCAGCGTGTACCCGCATGGGTGTGGTTGGGAAAGAGACGGGAGTACGTACGCGGTGCATGCACCTCTTCTCTTCGTGCACGTCCCCCACCTACGTGGGTGTGTGTGAGAGATACAAACCACGTTCGTGAGTGTTTTTTGTTTTGTGGTGGGGGTGGGGGTGGGGTGGGGGATTGATTTCGTGAATTATTTGTGGGAATATGTGTCGATGACATCTCAAACAAAATTTTGCATGCAATATGTGTGAAATGGAGGCCTATCCATATCATACATAGAGGGTCGGGCAATCCACGAGAAGAGAGGGAGGGGTCATAGCTATCGATAGAGTCGAAGAGAGGATCAAGTACGGGTGGGTGCGAGATTGATGAAGAGATCCATCGAAATTGTGTGTGTGTGTGTAAGTCAAAGATATAGGGCGACTGGCCTACCAGAACGTTAGAGGGCACATGTCAAGTTTGTGTGTGGCAGGGAGACATGACTAGAGCGCTTGATGTATCGATGTGTGTGGGGGGAGGGTGTGCGGGAGGGGGAGGCAGAGGCCTAACTATAGAGGTAGAACAACTCGTATATGTATTGAGAAGGAGAGACCCAGCTATGTCATGAGGGAGATCAGTCGACATCCATACATAACTGAAGGTCGGGAAATATGATGGGACAGAGAGAGAGATGAGAGAGAGAGGGAGGGAGAGGGGTAGAGTGCTGGATGGGTGATCGAGTTGCTTCTCGGATATGTTGGGAGAGGCCTACTAGACAAACTGAGGGTGGAACTGCAATGCTATCAATAAGAGTGGGGATGTGTTTCTGTGTGTGCCTGTGCGTAATAGATCTGTCGGGACGCATCCATGGATGATGAAGGGGAACCATGTGTTTGGTAAGCAAACCTGACTAGATCGGTAGATCAATTGTTGTTTGTTGGAGGAAGGGAGAGACACAACTAATGAGGTAGATCGATCGATGTGTGCGTAAAAACGAGTTATAAGGACCTAGCTGGCTATATGTATAGCGAGAGATCGGTCGGTGTACGTCCATTTGTTAGAGGCAAATAAGGCCCAGCGAGACGGATAGACAAAGAGAATGGAGCTAGGAGGTGGTGCGAGAGGCCCAACTACTAGCTGGATAGGGGTAGGAGTGTGCAGTTGTGAGATCAATTAAAAGAGGGGTGAGAGTTTACACGTGTGTCTGACCATATGAGAGACACGAGGCAAGGACACATAAAGGAGGACATTGAAGCTGTGTGTGTATGCTGTAGGCAGGCATCGCCGGAGAGGTTTATCGATCGGTGTGTGTCGGAAAGGAGTTGTGGAGACTCTGGGAGAACGACCTAAAGGAAAAAATGAATGTGCCCGGTGGATAGAATGCCGAGGGAGGGGGAGGGCGAGGAGGGCGTGTGCATGCACGAGAGAAAGTTAGTGGTAGCTACAAAGGTTAGAGGACTGTGTGGGTGTAAGAGACTAACAAAGATCATAATTTGATATGAAAGCGGATTCATATATTTGAATAGGAGATCATAGTGTTTTAAACATTGCATGCATGAATATAGCGATGATACACGTGTTGTGCACATGTTATACCATAATGTGATAATGCATGGCCTTTGCAACTCATAGCTAAATGCCGAACAATCTAAACCATACTGTACATCAAACAATCTCACATCTTATTTGAATTTGTGATAATGTGCGGCGTTTGCAGCTTACAACTAAATATCGAGCAATCTAAACAATACTATATATTGAACATTCTCACATTTTATTTGAATTTGTGGTAATGTGTGGTGTTTGCAACTCACATCTAAATACTTGTAGGCGTAGGTGGCGGGGCACCATACATAATGTGATAAACACATTATACATATGAGACATGGTTTAGATTATGAAGATCTAGCTAGAGCTAGAAATGTAATGTGATTTGAAATCAAAATAAAGTGGATTCAAAAATTCTCGTTCGAGTTCATATAATACACATAGTTCATATGTAACTCGATACTAATCATGTGGTGTGCTGTGAAGATAATACACAAATGATGGTTTAACTTAACAATAATTATGATTGTAGATCTTATTAAAATAGAGAAACAAATTCAAATGCTTTGACTTCACAACAATCATTACTGTTGATCTTATTCAAATTTAGTTCACAATATACATTTGGAATGCACTAAAACGTTCATTTGAGTAGTAGGTTGCATGCATTATACACGTAGCGAAATATTTTAATTGAACATAACATGAATTCAAAGTTTTGAATGACATTTGTAGTGCGCATTGATTTGGTACAATACACGTTAGGCTTGTCCGGAAATTTCAACCCGCGCCTTGTTAGGCCGAAATATTTAAGATATATCTTTGTCTCGTTATGCTCCGACAACTCCCTCCATCTCAACCCGCGCCTTGCTATTCCTAAATTACAACGCACGCGAAAACTCCCACCTCCTGTGAAATCCCGACACGTGAAATGCCCGTGGTACCCCTAAACCAAAAGAACCGCCTCAAATCGGTGGGGGGTACTTTCGTAACTTACCCCACATTTCGGACAAGCTTGTCTCTAAGCCATGGTTCCCCACTTCCATCCCATCTGCCCACCCATTCGTACACTGAGGCCGCGAAAACCCGCGACGAAACCCCACACCCTGCTCCGTCCGCCACCCAGCCGGAGCTTCTTCCCCGACAACGTCGTCCACAGCAACACCTCGACGTCCCTCATCCACCGTACCGGATGAGCATCTGTCGTTGATCTCATCGTCCCGCTGGTTCAGCCACCCCGTCCTCCACCTCCAAGGAGCTGCCCCGACGTTCCCCTCGTCTTTCGCGCCACCTCCATTCCCACACCGCCATCTTCACCTGCACTACCAGAAGAGCATCATCATCACCATTTCCTCGGATGAAGCTGCCGCCTGATCGGTGCCACCAAAGAGGTTGTACACTAATCGCCGCATTTTCTTCTTGATTCGATCTCACGGTGCTGCCGGCACTCGGTCCCGAGCCGACACGACGCGACTCCATCCACGGCGGCATTATCGGCCACTTCCTCCACGGCGTCGCTCCCTCGGCGGCGATGTCCACATCAGTAGGAGCTGCTGCTGCTTTAGCTCTCGCTCGCGCTGCTGCTCTGCTCTTGCTCTCGGTCCCCTGCCTGGTCTGCTCTTGCTATTGCTCTTGCTCGCGTTGCTGCTCTCGCTCTTGCTCTTGCTTGCGATGCTGCTCCAATTTGGCTACACTTCAGTCAACTGAATCGACTTTTGGGTCAGTCGATTTCCAAGGGGTGGGCTCGCCAGGGTGAAGGAAGAACCAGCTGCAGCGGGGAGGGGGCTCGCCGGAGAGGTACCCCACTATATATCTTAGGGTTCAGGATGGGGGCGGTGGTCGCCGGCGGTGGCGGGGCAGTGGCGGGGCGGTGGTGTGGTGATCGCCGGAGAAAAAGCTCG
>NC_057795.1:584038556-584055026 GCF_018294505.1 Triticum aestivum
GTGGACCGGCGGTGGGGAGTGTTTTCGGGGCGGGCGGGGCGGCGCACCGCAGGCCACGGGCGGCGGGGGGCTGCTGTTTGGCCGGTGGTGGCTGGCGTCTCAGGTGGGTGGAGGTTGAAGATGAACCGCAGGCCCTTGATTTTGTATCCAACGGCTGCAAAATCGACTAACGTGTAGCCTCACCTTGCTAGTGTGTTCAGTTTCGACAGCAAAATTCAGTTTCGACAGCAAAATTCAGTTTCGACAGTTAGGTTCAGTTTCGACAGTTAAGTTCAGTTTCGACAGTTAAGTTCAGAGATGAGCGGCTGATGTATTTTACATCTAGCACTTTGTGGTTATGTATTTTACGTCATGTATTGGATATGCTATTAGAATTCCACTCAGGTTAACGTTGTTCGTTATCTCTCTTGACCTGCTTCAGCCTCGGCGTCGTACAACTCACCGGAGCTGCTCCAACGACGAAACCCTCCATCACAGCGGAGCAGTACCTCGGGCTCCATCTCCAGACGCCTAAGATCTTCTTCCCCTCCTTCGACAGCAAAGTCAGCCAGAGCATCCTCACCGGCCAACCCAATCACGCTGAGATCGACATGGCTTCGCCAAAGAGGTTGTACACTTGTTGCATCTCTTTTTTACTCTACATGTTATATATATTGTCCACTGAGCACACAGATTTGTTCCTTTAGTGTCTCCTTGAAAGAAAAAACGTAGGAATTTTAATTTTCACTTGTCCTCCTTTTCAAACTCCTATTCATGAAGCACAAGACTAAGAGATAGTAGCATAATAGCATTATAACCATACATTTTCTTGTGGTTTGACTTAATCTCATCATGCTTCTTTGCATCCTATGATCTCCCAATTATTGTGAATCAAACACCCAGATTGGCAGAAATCCTGTGTTTTTAAATTCTCTATTTTGCACGTGCATTCCTATCCTATTCCGGTCTATTTCCTATCCCTGCATTGTTGGAATCCTCAAATTCAAACGAGCCCTTACAGAATTACTTCTCTTACAGATAGTTGTCAAAGAAAACCTTGCGTGGTTTGTCCCGGTCCTGCTGCACCGTTGTCCACCCCAGCTCAGCTGCTCCAACGACAGAAGGGTCCAGCAGAGCAGGGATCCGGCCTCCAGACTGCCTTTCGCCGCCTCAGATCTTCTTCCCCGCCATTGGCAGCCATGAAAACTGCATTGCCATCATCAACCAAGCAGATGACCCCGAGGACTACACGGGTCCGCAAGAGAGGTCGCACTCTTTCGTGTCTGCTTACGTTATGCATTGCTTAATATTACATCCTACTTTATCGTACTGTTCATCGATTAGACTCTGAGTCAGCTCCGAACAAATGGTCAAACTTGAGTTTTTAAATGGTTGTGGGGTACATATCGGGGCCGCTATCAATTGTATCTATCTACTATTTGGTTAATCTCCGGTGTCTACTATGAGTTTCATGTTGGGTGGGAAACAAACAGTAAAGAAGCCATTATCTGTATTTATTAACTGAAGCCATTATCTGCCTGCTATTATTGGTTTTGGCTCTATCCACAGGTTGCTACCATCACTCTGGATTTCTGCATGCACTCCTTACATAATCTCACTATGTTTTATTCCTATGCATGACAGTTATTGTAAACAATGGAACTGAACATGTAGAGCAAAAGAGACGAGCTTTGCATGGCAATATAATTTCATGTAGACGTCGCTCCATGGTAGGCGCAAAGGCAGCCCCCCTCCACGCATTTCCGATTGTAATCGGGAGGAAGATATCTGTTCTGAGGGGGATTCAGATGGAGAAGATAACTCCTATTTACCCCTGAGGTCTTCGCTCTAACTTGGCATGCTGATGTTGGTTATATCATGCATATGGTGTCTTGCATTGCTTAATTTATATATCAAATATGTCATCTGCTTAGTTTAGACATCCTTTGTGTGAATGCCATCTGTTTAGTTTATTCATCGATTATGTGAATTATGCAACGCCACCTTGTTTAGCCAGGCATCATATATATGAATTTTTCAATGCCATCCTGCTTAGCCAGTCATCTTATATGTAAATTATATCAGGCCATCTTTTTTTGTTACATATTACATTCTTCAACAATGTTAGTACATTCAACTGCTCTTCGTGTGCATCAGCCATTTCACACGGTGATGGCAAATTCTGGAGTGAAAACAAGGTCTTCTGAGCAGACTATGCTATCTGACGAAGCGCATATCTCGCTGGTTAATGATAGCTCCTCAGAGGAGGATTCAGAGGCAGATGACCAGTCCTATCCCCCCCCCCCGAGGTGTATGCTCTAACTTGGCAGGGTTATGTTGCACATATCGTGCGTATGGTGTCTTGCATTGCTATGCCATTTGATTAGTTTAGACATGTTTTGTGTGAATGCCACCTGTTCAGTGTCTAATTACCATATATGTGAATTATGCATTGCCATCTTGTTGCAAGACATTATATATGTGAATTATACAATGCTATCTTGTTGCAAAGGCATTATATATGTGAATTATCCAATGCCATGCTGATTAGCCAATCATCATGTATGTGAATTATATCATCCTATCATTTTTTGTATTATGTGTTCCATTTGTCGACAATGTTTGTATATTCGACTAGTCTTCCTGTGCATCAGCCATTTGAAGCGGTGATGGATGTATCTGGAGTGAAAACAAGGTATTCAGAGCAGACAATGCTACCTGCTGAAGCAGACATCTTGCTGGCTACAGAGAGCTCCTCAGAGGAGGATTCAGAGACTGATGACCAGTCCTATTTCCCCCCTGAGGTCTATGCTCAAACTTGGCAGGGTTATATTACCCATGTCATGCATGTTGTCTTGCATTGCTTAGTTTTTACATCATATATAGATTGCCATCTGCTTACTTGCTTACTATATAAATCATATATTTGAATTATATCATGCCATCATGTTTACATAGTACATACACATCATCTATCTGAATTATGGCATGGCAACCCATTCAATAAAGACATCATATAGTTATATCATCTCATCATGTTTAGTGTTTACAGTCATCATATTTAGAATTATGGCATTCTATCCATGAATGTATGTGAATTATGGCATGCCAACCTATTTAATAAACACATTATATAGTTATGTCATGTCATCCTGTTTACATAGTCTCATATTTTGAACTATGTCTTTCCATCTTTTTTAGTTAGCCATCATAATGTGAAATTGTGTCATGCTATCCTGTTTAGTTAGCCATCATATATGTGAAATTGTGTCATGCTATCCTGTTTGGTTAGACAACATAAATATGAATTATTTCATGCCCTCTTTTATTCCCCACTATCCATTGCACCTGTCTATCATACAATGTCTATACTTTCAATTACTTTTATTGTTTATCAGCCATTTGAATTGGAGAGTGTGATGGCAGTATCTAAGGGATTAACAACACGGTCTTCAGAAAAGATAGTGCTACCAGTTGATGCAGATAGAACCACGGTTGTACTTGCCCAAGGACCAGATCCACCACACATAACCCAGACTCTCGCAGACTGTACCCCTACCTAGTTGGACAGAGAAGCAGCTACACCCCTTTTAACCCCAACCCCGGCAGATAGTAACCCAGTTCCAGTTGACACATCACCGTCTCCACCACAGAGCACCCAAACGCGAGCGGCTAGTAAGGGAACTGCAGTTCCCAAAGCACGAGGACCACCACTCCGAATCCCAACTCAACACTTAAAGGAGAAGAAGATTTGTTCTCAGGTCAGGTTCTGTAGCTATGGTTCATACTCCTTTGCTCTTGCATTACTGTATTTACTCATACCAACTATTTTCAAATTTGAAGGATGGAATTGAAACTCCAATGGCGCAACAGGTATGTTTTAAACCTGTTTCTTTAACTGGTTTGCTGTTGTAACCTGCTCTATGTTGATTTCAGTTTCAATTGAATAAATAGTTATGTTCTCATGTCATGCACATTACAAGTGTTGTTATTGCTCTATAGTTACCCACACTTATATTCTGTCTATTCTGCTTTGTCTTGAACAAATATTATTTGAACTGTGTCTCTATCTTGATTTGGCAACAAAAACTTGAATGATATAGACCATAAGGTGACCATGGCACATAGATATATGTTTGTTTCATGTTGTTATCCTGTCCACTTTACTACTGAACTCATTTACCAAAATGAGTTTCATATACAACATGGTAAACATGTGATGTGTCTGCTTGTTTCTCTTTTAGAATGCGGACAAAATATTAGAGAACAGTACCGCGTTATCTAATGGTAAAGGAAGTAATGCAGATAAGGTTCAAGATAGTGAGACATCCCTGTTGGTCTCCAAGAAAGCTGATAAAAACTATCTTGACGACAGTGAGGGAACCCAAAAGTCCTGTCTTGATGTAGTGTTCGAGTTACTGGCCACTACTGCTGGCACAAGCTCTTCGAACTCGCTGCCTGAATCAGTTCGTCTTCTTGAGTCTCAACTTCAAGTTGAAAGACATCGATCAGATGTGCTGCGATAGAAAGCTGAAGGACTGAGGAAGTCCCTGCAGAATTTAGATGCATATTTTCTGGTGCAACAACAAGCGCTGGAGGATTTAAGCGCCAAACAAGAGAAAGTTAATAAGCTTGCTAAGCATCTTGCCAGCATTATGGGTACCCAGGATATTGTTTCTTGAGATCTTCTGAAGTGGTTTCAGTTCTGGATTTGTTTTGCTGCTGCGTTTATTTGCGCTGGTCGCCAACTTTGACAACCAGTGTATATGATATGCTGCTTTGTTCCCTATATTTGCACTGGTGGCGAACTTTGATGCCCAGTGGATGTAATATGTGTAACAGCCGTGATAGGCTAGCATAAGTTGCTTGCTTATTTATTTCCTTGTTATCTTGTTTATTTGTTTGCTTGTAGTCAGTGCAGTTCTTTTTAAAACTAGGCCACAATAACCATGGGCTAATATTTACTGTAGTGACACTGGGCCTCCTACGGGCCATAGAAACAGTGGGCCTTCTACGGGCCATAGAAACAGTAGGCCTTCTACGGGCCGTAGAAACAATGGGCTTTCTAAGGGCCGTAGAAACAATGGGCCTTCTACGGGCCGTAGAAACAATGGGCCCTCTACGGGCCATAGAAACAATGGGCCTTCTACGGGCCGTATCATCAATGGGCCTTATACGGGCCGTATGACCATAACGGACCATCGTTAATAGGCCGTATTTGATGATGCTATGAAAACGGCCCAACGTATTAACGGACCACAAACGGGCCGATGCAACCACGGCCTGAATTTGGCCCACAAGCAGAAAATGACAGTAACGGGCCGTAAGTAAACGAATGCTGGAAATGAGCCCAAGAATAAATGGGCTCTGAGAAGGCCGAAAGATAACATTTGCCGGAAACGGCCCAACTGAATAATGGGCCCTTAATGGGTATAAAGTGATACACTGTTCATTACGGGCCAGTTTCACCATGGGCCGTTAGTGGGTGTAAAATGATACATTGTTCATTTCGGGCCAGTTTCACCACGGGCCGTTAGTGGGTGTAAAGTGATACACTGTCCAATGCGGGCCAGTTTCACCACGGGTCGTTAATAGGCCAAGAGTTACATAGGGCCTCATATGGGCCGAAAGACGTCATGGGCCATACATGAGCCAGAAGTGAAAACGGGCTGAAATCATATTGGATGGCCCAGATGACGCTACTGGGCCTAATTCGGATAGGGCGTAAAGGGCCTTGGGTTAGCGGGCTGTAAATGGGCTATATGCGAACAGGCCGTTAATAGGCTTTCCATGGGCCAGCCCGCCACCTTTTGACCAAGTCAAACGAGCCGGCCTTTTCACATGAATGGGCCTCTGTTGGGCCATGCCACGTGTCGACATATCATTGGCGCCTTCTGTCCAATGAGTGGATGACATCTGTCCCAACAGTGAGCCGACACGTGTTTCCTCCAGCCAATGATGATTTTACACGTGGAAAATCCCCATTGGTCGGGGCTGTTAACGGGTTATCGGATCCAAAACCCGACCCAATAGCTTAACGGCGTTCCGTTACGGTGGATGCCACATGTCGGTCACCCTTGACGAAAGCAGTTCTATGACGCGCGATTTATCGTCATGGAAGTGGACACTTTCGTGATGATAATTTTGGTAATGTCATGGAACACTTCTACGACAGCACATGTATGACTATCTTGATTCTGTCATAAATTTTTCATGGATGCACATTGATGACAAAAAATGCGACCTACTGTGACAAACACGTATCATCACAGAAGTGTATTTTTTTGTAGTGATACTAATCAAAGTAATCATGTCTTCTCAAAATAACGTGGCAAAAGAAAGTTCATCCCTACAAAATCATATAGTTAGGCTATGCTTCATTTTCGTCACACAAAGATGTTCCCCACTTCTATACCCCCGATGACAAGCCAAGAAATTATTTCATACTTAAATAATATCAAACTTTTTCAACCTTCACGCAATACATGAGCGTGAGCCATGGATATAGCACTATTGGTGGAATAGAATATGATGATGGGGATTGTGTGGAGAAGACAAAAAAAAGGAGAAAGTCTCACATTGACGAGGATAATCAACGGGCTATGGAGATGCCCATCAATTTATGTCAACATGAGGAGTAGGGATTGCCATGCAACAGATGCACTAGAGCTATAAATGAATGCTCAACAAAAGAAAACTAGTGGGTGTGCATCCAACTTGCTTGCTCACGAAGACCTAGGGCATTTGAGGAAGCCCATCGTAGGAATATACAAGCCAAGTTCTATAACGAAAAATTCCCACTAGTATGAAAAAGACAACTTATGAGACTCACTATATGAAAAACATGGTGCTACTTTGAAGCACAATATATGAGACTCACTACATGAAGAACAAGGTGCTACTTTGAAGCAAAAGTGTAGAAAAAGAGATAGTAACATTGCCCTTTTTATTTATATATATTTTTTCTTTTTTTGGGCCTTTCTTTTTTTCTTTTTGGCCTTTCTTCTTTTTTTCTTTTTTTTCTTCTTTGGGCAATGTTCTAATAATGATGATCATCACACTTCTATTGATTACAACATAAGAATTACAACTCGAAACTAGAACAAGATATGACTCTATATGGATGCCTTCGGCGGTGTACTGGGATGGTGCAATGAATCAAGAGTGACATGTATGAAAAATAATGCATAGTGGCTTTGCCACAAATACGATGTCAACTACATGATCATGCAATGGCAATATGACAAAAGTAAAGTATGTCATGATGATGAACGGAACGGTGGAAAGTTGCATGGCAATATATCTCGGAATGGCTATGGAAATGCCATAATAGGTAGGTATGGTGGCTGTTTTGAGGAAGATATAAGGAGGTTTATGTGTGATAGAGCGTATCATATCACGGGGTTTGGATGCACCGGCGAAGTTTGCACCAACTCTCAAGGTGAGAAAGGGCAATGCACGGTACCAAAGAGGCTAGCAAAGGCGGAAAGGTAATAGTGCGTATAATCCATGGACTCAACATTAGTCAAAAGAACTCATATACTTATTGAAAAAATTTAGAAGTCATCAAAAATCAAGTACTATGGCATGCTCCTAGGGGGATAGATTGGTAGGAAAAGACCATCGCTCGTCCCCGACCGCCACTTATAAGGATGCACAAGCCAGGTACACTTCATGTTTCAAATTTGTTACACAACTTTAACCATACGTGCATGCTACGGGACTTGCTAACTTCAACACAAGCATTCTTTAAATTCATAATCACCCAACTAGCATGATTTTAATATCACTACCTCCATATCTCAAAACAATTATCAAGTATCAAATTGATCATAGCATCCAATTCACTTCCTATGATAGTTTTTATTATACCCAACTTGGATGCCTACCATTCTAGGACCAATTTTATAACCATAGAAAATACCATGCTGTTGTAAAAGACTCTCAAAATAATATAAGTGAAGCATGAGAGACTATTAATTTGTTCAAAATTAAGACACCACCGTGCTCTAAAAGATATAAGTGAAGAACTAGAGCAAAAACTATCAAGCTCAAAAGATATAAGTGAAGCACATAGAGTATTCTAGCTAATTCTAATAAAATAGGCTTCTCCCAAAAGGTGTGTACATCAAGGATGATTGTGGTAAACTAAAAAGCAAAGACTAATATAATACACGATGCTCCAAGCAAAACACATATCATGTGGCGAATAAAAATATAGCTCGAAGTAAAGTTACCAATGAACGAAGACGAAAGAGGGGATGCCTTCCCGGGGCATCCCCAAGCTTAGGCTTTTGGCTATTCTTGAATATCTTGGGGTGCCATGGGCATCCCCAAGCTTAGGCTCTTTCCACCCTTTATTCCATAGTCCATAAAAGCTTTACCCAAAACTTGAAAACTTCACAACACAAAACTCAATAGGAAATCTTATAAGCTCCGTTAGTGAAAGAAAACAAAACCACCACATAAGGTACTGAAATGAACTCATTCTTTATTTATTTTGGTGTTAAACCTACTGTATTCCAACTTTCCCATGGTTCATAAACTATTTTACTAGCCATAAATGCATCAAAATAAGCAAACAACACACGAAAAACAGAATCTGCCAAAAACAGAACAGTCTGTAGCAATCTCTAACTAACACAAACTTCTGGAACTCTAAAAATCCTACCAAAATAGGAAGTCCTGGAAAAATTTTATTGAACAGAAGCAAAAATAATAAACGCAAAAGCACGTTTGTGTGATTTAACAAAATTATATTCGTGCGTGCAAAGTTTCTGTTTTTCAGCACAATCAAATCAACTATCATCGTAGGTTATCCTATAGGTTCTACTTGGCACAAACACTAATTAAAAGATAAAAGCACATCTAAACAGAAGGTAGATGCAAGATTTATTACTAAACAAAAACATAAAAAAAATTGGGTTGCCTCCCAACTAGCGCTATCGTTTAACACCCCTAGCTAGGCATAAAAGCGAAGATAGATCCAACGAGTGCCCTCTTTGGCACTAAATTCATCAATAGAGCACTTGTGATCTCTAGGGATTTCTCCCTTTTTAGAAATAGCTAAACCTTTAGGCAAAAATTCAAGTAATTCATTGGTAGCAAAAGGTTCCTTAGCAATAGAGAGACAATTGGGATGAACACTTATGGATTTGAGATCCGTGTCTCCCTTACTAGAAGATTCACCTTTATTTTTAGGAACATAAATAAACTTGGAAGTTTTAATAGGGGGTTTTGGAGTGTTTTTCATGGAGGAAAACACGGAACCTAAGTTTGTCATGATATTCTCAAGTTTACCGATTCTAGCAGAGTCTAGATCTATTTTTTCATTGACTATAGGTTCTTTTTCTTTAAGATTTTTCAAAGTAACTCCAACCCTAGATCCAAATTGGGTAATGTGATTATGGATCTTTTTATCCAAATTTTCAATTAACTCAATAGTGTCAATTTTATTTTCAATAATATCAAGTCGTTGCATCACATGTTCTAAAGTTAAAACCGTTCCGTTAACCAAAAGAGGTGGTGGGCCAAACAAATCTAACATAGCATTATAAGCATCAAACGTATCGCTACTCATGAAATCACCACCGGTAGCAATATCAAGAACACATCTATTCGAAGGAGTAATGCCTACATAAAAATTGTGGAGAAGAATGGAAGTAGCAAGCTTCCTAGTAGCTTTATATTGGGCATTGCAAATTCTATGCCAAGCATCTTTTAATTTTTCTCTCTCCCTTTGCTTAAAATTGAGAATTTCTTGTTCGGGAGTGAGAATAAGGATAGGAGGACTAGCCATAATGACAAGGCAAACACACGGCAAACGGAAAAAAGGCAAGCGAAAAAGAGAGGAGGAGATTGGGAAAGAGAGGGCGAATAAAACGGCAAGGGTGAAGTGGGGGGAGGAAAATGAGAGGAAAATGGCAAATAATGTAAATGCGAGGGAGATGGGTTTGTGATGGGTACTTGGTATGTCTTGACTTGAGCTAAGACCACCCCGGCAACGGCGCCTGAAATCCTTCTTGCTACGTCTTGAGCTTGCGTTGGTTTTCCTCGAAGAGGAGAGGGTGATGCAGCGATAGTAGCGTAAGTATTTCCCTCAGTTTTTGAGAACCAAGGTACCAATCCAGTAGGAGGCTCCTCAAAAGTCCCACGCACCTACACAAACAAACTGAGAACTCGCAACCAACGCAATAAAGGGGTTGTCAATCCCTTCACGTCCACTTGCGAAAGTGAGATCTAATAAAGATAATAAGATAAGATAAATATATTTTTGGTATTTTATAAGATAGATGCAAAAAGTAAAGATGCAAATAAAAGTAGATTGCAAGCAAATATGATAAAAGATAGACCTGGGGGCGATAGGTTTCACTAGTGGGAGAAAATTGTATTGACATCCAAAAAGAGAGAAGAAGCCATCTAGCTAATAACTATGGACCCGTAGGTCTGGGGTAAACTACTCAGAACTCATTGGAGGGGCAAGGATGTTGATGTAGAGGCCCTCCATGGTCGATTCCCCCTCCGGCAGAGTGTCGGCGAAGGTTCCAAGATGAGATCTCGCGGATACAGAAGGTTACGGTGGTGTAAATTGTTATTCGTCCTCCTCATGGATGCATGTTTTCGGGGTACGTAGGTATATATAGGAGGAAGAAGTACGTCGGTGGCCGCCCGAGGGGCCCACGAGACAGGGGGCGCGCCCTATAGGGGGGCGCCCTCCTATCTCGTGGGAGCCTCGGAAGCTTCTTGTCTTGCACTCCAAGTCCTCTGGATCACGTTCACTACAAAAATCACGCTCCCAAAGGTTCCATTCCATTTGGACTCCGTTTGATATTCCTTTTCTTCGAAATACTGAAATAGGCAAAAAAACAGCAATATGGGTTGGGCCTTCGGTTAGTAGGTTAGTCCAAAAAATGATATAAATGTGTAAAATAAAGCCCATAAACATCGAAAAGGGGTAATATAATAGCATGGAACAATCAAAAATTATAGATACGTTGGAGACGTATCACTCCTCCTCTCTTGGCATTTGTAACCGCTTGCGTCCGGAAACCCAGCCTTCCACGGAGTGAAGCCTAGCATGCCTCGTGTCCGTCTAGGGTGCTCAGGATTCCCGAGGGCCATTGTAAGCTCGTCCTTCTCTCTGTCTGGAACGAACGTCCATTCCTGCGTTGCGGCGATATAGTCTTGAAGCTTCATGAGGGGTATTCGCAGTTGCTGCCTCGTCCAAACGCACTTCCCTGTTACAGGGTCCGAGGTTCCGCCAACCCCGAAGAACCAAGTCCAGCAACGGTCTGGCCAGTTCAATGTCTCTGGTTCGACCCCTTTATCAAGCAGGTCGTTCTCAGCCTTGGCCCACAACGGCCGGGCTTTGAGGTAGCCACCTGACCCCGTGCGATGGTGATGCTCCTTCTTCGCAGCATTTATCTTGATTGTCGCTGACATCTTCTTACTCCTCTCTGATGTCTTGTTGGCCACTGATATGTCTCCAACGTATCTATAATTTTTGATTGTTCCATGCTATTATATTACCCCTTTTGGATGTTTATGGGCTTTATTTTACACATTTATATAATTTTTGGGACTAACCTACTAACCGGAGACCCAACCCATATTGCTGTTTCTTTGCCTATTTCAGTGTTTCAAAGAAAAGGAATATCAAATGGAGTCCAAACGGAATGAAACCTTCGGGAGCGTGATTTTTGGAACGAACGTGATCCAGAGGACTTGGAGTGCAAGCCAAGAAGCTGTCGAGGCTCCCACGAGATAGGAGGGCGCCCCCCCCCCTATAGGGCGCGCCCCTTGTCTCGTGGGCCCCTCGGGTGGCCACTGACGTACTTCCTCCTCCTATATATACCTACGTACCCCGAAAACATCCAGGAGAAAGATGAAAAACAATTTCCACCACCGTAACCTTCTGTATCCGCGAGATCCCATCTTGGAGCCTTCGTCGGTGTTCTGCCGGAGGGGGAATCGACCATGGAGGGCCTCTACATCAACATCCTTGCCCCTCCGATGAGTTGTGAGTAGTTTACCCCAGACCTACGGGTCCATAGTTATTAGCTAGATGGCTTCTTCTCTCTTTTTGGATATCAATATAATGTTCTCCCCCTCTCTTGTGGAGATCTATTCGATGTAAACTCTTTTTGCGGTGTGTTTGTCGAGATCCAATGAATTGTGGGTTTATGATCAAGTTTATCTATGAATCTTCTCTGAATTCTTTTCTGTATGATTGAGTTATCTTTGCAAGTCTCTTCGAATTATAAGTTTGGTTTGGCCTACTAGATAGATCTTTCTTGCCATGGGAGAAGTGCTTAGCTTTGGGTTCAATCTTGCGGTGTCCTTACCCAGTGACATAAAGGGTTGCAAGGCACGTATTGTATTGTTTCCATCGAGGATAACAAGATGGGGTTTATATCATATTGCTTGAGTTTATCCCTCTAAATCATGGCATCTTGCTTAATGCATTACTCTATTCTTATGAACTTAATACTCTAGATGCAGGCATGAGTCAGTTGATGTGTGGAGTAATAGTAGTAGATGCAGGCAGGAGTCGGTCTACTTGTTATGGACGTGATGCCTATATACATGATCATGCCTAGATAATCTCATAATTATTCGCTTTTCTATCAATTGCTCGACAGTAATTTGTTCACCCACCATAATATTTATGCTATCTTGAGAGAAGCCACTAGTGAAACCTATGCCCCCGGGTCTATCTCTTATCATATTTGCTTCCAATCTACTTTTATTTGCATATTTACTTTTTGCATCTATATTATAAAATACCAAAAATATATTTATCTTATCTTACTATCTTTATTAGATCTCACTTTTGCAAGTGGCCGTGAAGGGATTGACAACCCCTTTATCGCGTTGGTTGCGAGTTCTCAGTTTGTTTGTGTAGGTGCGTGGGACTTTTGAGGAGCCTCCTACTGGATTGGTACCTTGGTTCTCAAAAATTGAGGGAAATACTTACGCTACTATCGCTGCATCACCCTCTTCTCTTCGAGGAAAACCAACGCAAGCTCAAGACGTAGCAAGAAGGATTTCCGGCGCCGTTGCCGGGGAGGTCTTCGCTCAAGTCAAGACATACCAAGTACACATCACAAACCCATCTCCCTTGCATTTACTTTATTTTCCATTTGCCTCTCGTTTTCCTCTCCCCCAATTCACCCTTGCTCTTTTATTCGCCCTCTTTTTCCCAATCTCCTCCTCTCTCTTTCGCTTGCCTTTTTCTGTATGCTTGTGTGCTTGTTTGACCTTATAGCTTCACCTAAGGGTCCTGACCACCTTCTCAGAAGGATGGATGAGATTGAATCAAATATTAGAAGCTTTATGAATTTGCAATTTGAGCATAATAATTTCTTTAGAAAAGAGCTTAAAGAACAAAAAGTTTTTTTGGGGTTTATGAACAAAGAGCTTGATGATATGAATAAAGAATTTTATGGTGTTAATGCTCAAATTACCCGGCATGAAAATGCTAGCCAAAATTTCTGATAAGCAAGCCACCTTAGTCAATAAGATGGCCGCTAAACCAGAACAGTTAGATGAAAATAATGATGAGGATCTTAAAGTTATTGATGCATCTCCTATTAGATCTATGTTTTGCAATATGAATTTTGATGGTTATGGGACTGATGATGAATCAACTTTGCCTAGAAGGCGTCCCAAAAATTCGGAGTCTTTAGATCTTAATGCTAAATTTCGTAAAAATGAGATTGGAGACTCCTCAACTTCAAATAACATTGAACCCACTATCTCGAATTTCAAGGAATTTGATTATGATAATTGTTCTTTAAAAGGTTGTATTTCCTTGTTGCAATCCGTTGTTAATTCTCCTCATGCTTATAGTCAAAACAAAGCTTTTACCAAACATATTGTTGATGCCTTGATGCAATCTTATGATGAAAAACTTAATTTGGAAGTTTCTATACCTAGAAAACTTAATGATGAGTGGGAACCTACTATAAAGATTAGAATTAAAGATCATGAGTGTTTTTCTTGGTGTGATTTGGGTGCTAGTGTTTCCACGATTTCGAAAACTTTATGCGATATTCTAGGTTTCCATGATCTTGATGATTGCTCTTTAAATTTGCACCTTGCAGATTCCACCATTAAAAAGCCTATGGGAAGGATCAATGATGTTCTTATTGTTGCAAATAGAAATTTTGTGCCCTTAGATTTTATCATTCTTTATATAGATTGCAATCTTTCTTGCCCTATTATTCTTGGTAGACATTTCCTTAGAACGAGTGGCACGATTATTGATATGAAGCAAGGGAATATTAGATTCCAATTTCCATTAAAGAAAGGCATGGAGCACTTTCCAAGAAAGAAAGTCAAATTACCTTATGAATCTATCATGCGTGCTACTTATGAATTTAGTGCCAAAGACGGCACCCGTTAGATCTATCTTCGCTTTTATGCCTAGCTAGGGCGTTAAATGATAGCGCTAGTTGGGAGGCAACCCAATTTTTCTTTATGTTTTTTCTCTCTCGTTTAGTAAAAACTCTTGCATATACCTTCTGTTTAGATGTGTTTTTATCTTTTAATTAGTGTTTGTGCCAAGTAGAACCTATAGGATAACCTATGATGATAGTTGATTTGATTCTGCTGAAAAAAGAAACTTTGCACGCACGAATATAACTTTGTTAAATCACACAAACGTGCTTTTGTGTTTATTATTTTTTCTGCTGATCAATAAACAAATTTTACAGGACTTCCTATTTTGATATGATTTTTAGTGTTCCAGAAGTTTGCGTTAGTTACAGATTGCTACAGACTGTTCTATTTTTGACAGATTCTGTTTTTCGTGTGTTGTTTGCTTATTTTGATGCATCCATGGCTAGTAAAATAGTTTATGAACCATGGAAAGTTGGAATACAGTAGGTTTAACACCAAAATAAATAAAGAATGAGTTCATTGCAGTACCTTATGTGGTGGTTTTGTTTTCTTTCACTAATGAAGCTTATAAGACTTCCTGTTGAGTTTTGTGTTGTGAAGTTTTCAAGTTTTGGGTAAAACTTTTATGGACTATGGAATAAAGGGTGGCAAGAGCCTAAGCTTGGGGATGCCCATGGAACCCCAAGCTATTCAAGAATAGCCAAAAGCCTAAGCTTGGGGATGCCCCGGGAAGGCATCCCCTCTTTCGTCTTCATTCATTGGTAACTTTACTTGGAGCTATATTTTTATTCGCCACATGATATGTGTTTTGCTTGGAGCGTCGTGTATTATATTAGTCTTTACTTTTTAGTTTACCACAATCATCTTTGCTGTACACAACTTTTGGGAGAAGCCCACTTGATTAGAATTTGCTAGAATACTCTATGTGCTTCATTTATATCTTTTGAGCTTGATAGTTTTTGCTCTAGTGCTTCACTTATATCTTTTAGAGCTTGGCGGTGGCTTAATTTTGAAGAAATTGCTAGTCTCTCATGCTTTACTTATATTATTTTGAGAGTATTTTAGAACAGCATGGTATTTGCTTTGGTTAGAAATTTGGTCCTAGAATGATGAGCATCCAAGTTGGGTATAATAAAAACTATCATAGGAAGTGAATTGGATGCTATGATCAATTTAATGCTTGATAATTGTTTTGAGATATAAAGGTAGTAATGTTAGGGTCATGCTAGTGGGTAATTATGAAATTGAGAAATACTTGTGTTCAGGTTGGCAAGTCCCGTAGCATTCACGTATGGTAAAAGTTGTGTGACAAATTTGTTGCATGAGGTGCTCTTTAGATTGTCTTCCTTATGAGTGGAGGTCGGGATCGCGCGATGGTTAATTCCTACCAACCCTTCCCCTAGGAGCATGCATAGTAGTACTTTGCTTCGAGGGCAAGTAGACTTTTGCAATAAGTATATGAGTTCTTTATGACTAATGTGAGTTCATGGATATATGCACACTCATCCTTCCACTTTGCCAGCATCTATTATACCGTGCAACTTTCACCGGTATCATGCACTCATTATTTACCTTCCTCAAACCAGCCACCATACCTACCTATTATGGCATTTCCATAGCCATTCCGAGATATATTGCCATGCATCTTTCCACCGTTCCGTTTATTATGATACGTTCCATCATTGTCATATTGCTCTTTGCATGATCATGTAGTTGACATCGTATTTGTGGCAAGGCCACCTTCATAATTTTTGTACATGTCGCTCTTGATTCATTGCATATCCCAGTACACCGCCGGAGGCAGTCATATAGAGTCATATCTTGTTCTAGCTTTGAGTTGTAATTCCTGAGTTGTAAATCAATAAAAGTGTGATGATCTTCATTATTAGAGCATTCTCTCAGTGAGGAAAGGATGATGAAGACTATGATTCCCCCACAAGTCGGGATGAGACTTCGGACTTTACAAAAAGAAAAAAAAGGAGAAAAAAGAGAAAGGCCAAAAGAAAAAAAAAGGCCAAAGAAAAAAAGAAAGAAAAAAAAGGAAAAGAAAAATAATAATAAAATGAGAGAAAAAGAGAGAAGGGACAA
>NC_057795.1:584055289-584060155 GCF_018294505.1 Triticum aestivum
CATTGTATTATTATTATTCTTTTCCTTTTTTTTCTTTCTTTTTTTCTTTAGCCTTCTCTTTTTTTTCTTTTGGCCTTTCTCTTTTTTCTCCTTTTTTTCTTTTTGTAAAGTCCGAAGTCTCATCCCGACTTGTGGGGGAATCATAGTATTCATCATCCTTTCCTCACTGAGAGAATGATCTAATAATGAAGATCATCACATTTTTATTGATTTACAACTCAGGAATTACAACTCAAAGCTAGAACAAGATATGACTCTATATGACTGCCTCCGGCGGTGTACCGGGATATGCAATGAATCAAGAGCGACATGTACAAAAATTATGAAGGTGGCCTTGCCACAAATACGATGTCAACTACATGATCTTGCAAAGAGCAATATGACAATGATGGAACATGTCATAATAAACGGAACGGTGGAAAGTTGCATGGCAATATATCTCGGAATGGCTATGGAAATGCCAAAATAGGTAGGTATGGTGGCTGTTTTAAGGAAGGTAAATAATGGGTGCATGATACCGGCGAAAGTTGCACGGTATAATAGATTCTGGCAAAGTGGAAGGATGAGTGTGCATATATCCATGGACTCACATTAGTCATAAAGAACTCATATACTTATTGCAAAAGTCTACTTGCCCTCGAAGCAAAGTACTACTATGCATGCTCCTAGGGCAAGGGTTGGTAGGAGTTAACCATCACGCAATCCCGACCTCCACTCATAAGGAAGACAATCAAAATAGCACCTCATGCAACAAATTTGTCACACAACTTTTACCATACGTGAATGCTACGGGACTTGCCAACCTGAACACAAGTATTTCTCAATTTCATAATTACCCACTAGCATGACCCTAACATTACTACCTTTATATCTCAAAACAATTATCAAGCATTAAACTGATCATAGCATCCAATTCACTTCCTATGATAGTTTTTATTATACCCAACTTGGATGCTCATCATTCTAGGACCAAGTTTGTAACCAAAGCAAATACCGTGCTGTTCTAAAATACTCTCAAAATAATATAAGTAAAGCATGAGAGACTAGAAATTTCTTCAAAATTAAGCCACCGCCATGCTCTAAAAGATATAAGTGAAGCACTAGAGCAAAAACTATCAAGCTCAAAAGATATAAATGAAGCACATAGAGTATTCTAGCAAATTCTAATCAAGTGGGCTTCTCCCAAAAGTTGTGTACAGCAAAGATGATTGTGGTAAACTAAAAAGCAAAGACTAATATAATAAACGACGCTCCAAGCAAAACACATATCATGTGGCGAATAAAAATATAGCTCCAAGTAAAGTTACCAATGAACGAAGACGAAAGAGGGGATGCCTTCCCCGGGCATCCCCAAGCTTAGGCTTTTGGCTATTCTTGAATATCTTGGGGTTCCTTGGGAAACCCCAAGCTTAGGCTCTTGCCACTCCTTATTACATAGTCCATCAAAGCTTTACCCAAAACTTGAAAACTTCACAAGACAAAACTCAACAGGAAATCTTATAAGCTCTGTTAGTGAAAGAAAACAAAACCACCACATAAGATACTGTAATGAACTCATTCTTTATTTATTTTCGTGTTAAACCTACTATATTCCAACTTCTCTATGGTTTATAAACTATTTTACTAGCCATAGATGCATCAAAATAAGAAAACAACACACGAAAGGTAGAATCTGTCAAAAACAGAACAGTCTGTAGCAATATGTAACTAACGCAAACTTTTGGAACTCTAAAAATCTTACCAAAATAGGAGGTCCTGGAAAATTTGTCTATTGATTATAAGCAAAAATAATCAACACAAAAGCACGTTTCTTTGATTGAACGAAACTAAATTCATGCGCGCATAGTTTTTTTTTGTCAGCAGAATCAAATCAACTATCATCATAGGTTATCCTATATGTTCTACTTGGCACAAACACTAATTAAAAGATAAAAACACATCTAAACAGAAGGTAGATGCAAAATTTATTAGTAAACAGGAACAAAACAAAAAACACAAATAAAATTGGGTTGCCTCCCAACTAGCGCTATCGTTTAACGCCCCTAGCTTGGCATAAAAGCGAAGATAGAGCTAAGTAGTGCCATGTTTGGCACTAATCTTTTTAATGGAGTTATGCTCAAGTACGGGAGGCTCTTTGTGTTTCCCTTCATGCTCAGAGATCCTTTGATCCAAGGCATCCAACCGCATATTGTAAAGTGTGATCAAATTATTCATGCGGTTAATACTCCCAATAATATTCTTAAATGGTTCAACAAGTTTTTGCAATTCAAGTAATTTCTCTAAAATTTGGGTTCCTTCAAGAGAGAAGGGTGATCCCCTTTTTGTCGGGGAAGTACTCCTACTATCCCCTCTATAATTTCATAAGCGGAACTAGGATCAATTTCAATAAGTTCCCCTTTTGCGGCGAAATCAAGGAGTTGTTTGTGGGTTATGGTTAACCAACATAAAAATTGCGAATTAATATCTTGAAATCTCCTTCTAAAGCGCAACTACAATAAGATTCTAACATCCTAAACCAAGCATTTTTTAAATTTTCTCCTTGTCTTTGCTTGAAGTGGAGAACTTCAAAGTCGGGAAACGAAGGGATAAAGACTGAGCTAGCCATTATGACAAGGTAAACGATCTAACGCACGAGCAAACGGAAAAAGGCAAGCGAAGAGAGAGAGAAGGCGATTGGGAAAGAGGGGGCGAATAAAACGACAAGGGTGAAGTGGGGGAGAGGAAAACGAGAGGCAAATGGCAAATAATGTAAATGCGAGGGAGATGGGTTTGTGATGGGTACTTGGTATGTCTTGACTAGAGAGAAGACCTCCCCGGCAACCGCGCCAGAAATCCTTCTTGCTACGTCTTGAGCTTGCGTTGGTTTTCCTTGAAGAGGAAAGGGTGATGCAGCAATAGTAGCGTAAGTATTTCCCTCAGTTTTTGAGAACCAAGGTATCAATCTAGTAGGAGGCTCCTCAAAAGTCCCACGCACCTACACAAACAAACAAAGAACTCGCAACCAACGCAGTAAAGGGGTTGTCAATCACTTCACGGCAACTTGCGAAAGTGAGAACTAATAGAGATAGTAAGATAAGATAAGTATATTTTTGGTATTTTATAATATAGATGCAAAAAGTAAAGATGCAGATAAAAGTAGATTCAAATCTTATATGGCAAAAGATAGACCCCGGGGCCATAGGTTTCACTAGTGGCTTCTCTCAAGATAGCATAAGTATTACGGTGGGTGAACAAATTACTGTCGAGCAATTGATAGAAAAGCGAATAATTATGAGATTATCTAGGCATGATCATGTATATAGGCATCACGTCCGCGACAGGTAGACCGATTCCTGCCTGCATCTACTACTATTACTCCACACATCGACCGACTCCTGCCTGCATCTAGAGTATTAAGTTCATAAGAACAGAGTAACGCATTAAGAAAGATGACATGATGTAGAGGGATAAACTCATGCAATATGATATAAACCCCATCTTTTTATCCTCGATGGAAACAATACAATACGTGCCTTGCTGCCCCTGCTGTCACTGGGAAAGGACACTGCAAGATTGAACCCAAAGCTAAGCACTTCTCCCACGGCAAGAAAGATCAATCTAGTAGGCCAAACCAAACTGATAATTCGAAGAGACTTGCAAAGATAACTCAATCATACATAAAAGGATTCAGAGGAGATTCAAATATTTCTCATAGATAAACTTGATCATAACCCCACAATTTATCGGATCTCGACAAACACACCGCAAAAAGAGTTTACATCGAATAGATCTCCACAAGAGAGGCGGAGAACATTGTATTGAGATCCAAAAAGAGAGAAGAAGCCATCTAGCTAATAACTATGGACCCGAAGGTCTGTGGTAAACTACTCACAACTCATCGGAGGGGCTATGGTGTTGATGTAGAAGCCCTCCTTGGTCGATTCCCCCTCCGGCAGAGCGCCGGCGAAGGATCCAAGATGGGATCTCGCGGATACAGAAGGTTACGACGGTGGAAATTGTGTTTTGTTGGCTCCCTGGATGTTTTCGGGGTATGTAGGTATATATAGGAGGAAGAAGTACGTCGGTGGCCGCCTGTGGGGCCCAGGAGATAGGGGCGCGCCCAGGGGGTGGGCACGCGCTCCTGTCTCCTGGCCGCCTCGCAAGCTTCTTGACTTGCACTCCAAGTTCTCCGGATCACGTTCGTTCCAAAAATCACGCTCTCGAAGGTTTCATTCCGTTTGGACTCCGTTTGATATTCCTTTTCTTCGAAATACTGAAATAGGCAAAACATAACAGCAATACGGGCTAGGCCTCCGGTTAGTAGGTTAGTCCCAAAATTGATATAAATGTGTAAAATAAAGCCCATAAACATCCAAAAGGGGTAATATAATAGCATGGAACAATCAAAAATTATAGATACGTTGGAGACGTATCACGCCCTTCATGTCGAAGTTATCGGGGAGGGGGTATATTGACCCCCCCTCATGTTGAATATATGTTGAATTCCCAAGAGAGTTAGGAACCAGAGGGGGACTCCTCCTCCCTCATGTCTGATGAGTTTTTACTCCCTCTCTCCCATGAAACATTCATCGAACAAACTTAATATGAGTTTTAACATAAAACATTCATCGAATAAAATTACAACAAAAAAATTCTATGAACATTAAAAATTCTAACTTTTGCATATTCCTTGCATACGAACATATATACATTTTCTTTTTTTCTTAAATGTAACTTTTGCATATATGAACATACATACATAAAAAAATTAAAAACAATACACTTTTTGTGAGCATTACATAATCTCCAATATTTTCCGACCCTCGAACCCTCGACCCCTCGACGACCCTCGAACACTCGGCCCCTCGACGACCCTCGAACCCTCGA